>NC_084554.2:38527500-38532500 GCF_033978685.3 Nerophis lumbriciformis | reverse complement strand
TTGTTTGCGCTGGCTTTCGGAGACTCTTGTTTTGAAAGCGCAGGCGCGATGGAGCGGCACTTTTATTGTGAAGACAGGAACTGTGCAGTCAGTCTTTAGGCTTTTGACGGGATGTACGATTGAAATAAAAAAGGGTCTTTTTTCCTTCACACTTTTGATTGATTGATTGAAACTTTTATTAGTAGATTGCACAGTACAGCACATATTCCGTACAATTGACCACTAAATGGTAACACCCCAATAAGTTTTTCAACTTGTTTAAGTCAGGTCATGTGACCGCCTGGCTGTTTGATTGGTCCAACGTCACCAGTGACTGCATCTGATTGGTGGAACGGAGTGAACGTCACCAGTGACTGTATTTGTTGAAACGCAGGCACTATGAAGGTCTGTCTGACAGACCAAAACAAACAAAGCGTGCATTAACAGATCGATAAAAATTAGTAGCGAGCTGAATGTAGATAAAAGTAGCGGAGTAAAAGTAGCGTTTCTTCTCTATAAATAGAAGTACAATTTATCCCAAAAGTTACTCAAGTAGATGTAACGGAGTAAATGTAGCGCGTTACTACCCACCTCTGAGCACAACATAGCATTGAGCTATTTTAGCGCTAATAGAGATTAGCTTATCTTAAACGCTAAGATGCTAAGCTGCGGCTTATAACTTAAAATCTGATTTTTTTTTTTAACAAACTCTACTAACACACATTTTAATTAACCCTACTTGTGTTTGCAAAACGTTTATGTGTAGGTAGCCTTTATGCTAAAATGTGAAAAAAAAAAATCAAAATGGATTACAAAAAGTGTTTTACTTTTTTTTTTTGCCTCTTAGGTACGTTGCCGAGCAAAGAGGCTAACTTAGCTACTTTGCCAACAAATCAAACTTTTGAGAAGCGAGTTTTAATGTATGTTAAAAATAATTAATGTCAAAAAATCTTTTTAAATGGAGGGCTTGAAAGTTGCCCTGCGATGAGGTGGCGACTTGTCCAGGGTGTACCCCGCCTTCCGCCCGATTGTAGCTGAGATAGGCTCCAGCGCCCCCCGTGACCCCGAAGGGAATAAGCGGTAGAAAATGGATGGATGGATGGGCTTGAAAGTTGTAACTCGCGCTCGATCTAACTTGTGACAAAGCTAACTTAGCTTTTATGCTACATTACCAAGCTTTTTCATGACTTATGTTAAGCACAACATAGCATTGAGCTATTGTAGCGCTAATAGAGGTTAGCTTATCTTAAACGCTAAGATACTAAGCTGTGGCTTATAACTTAAAATCTGATTTTTTTTAAACAAACTCTACCAACACACATTTTAATTAACCCTACTTGTGTTTGCAAAATGTTTATGTGTAGGTAGCCTTTATGCTAAAATGTGAAAAAAAAAAATCAAAATGAATTACAAAAAGTGTTTGTTTTACTTTTTTATAGCCTCTTTGGTACGTTGCCGAGCTAAGAGGCTAACTTAGCTATAATGCTGCCAAATCAAGCTTTTGAGAAGCTAATTTTTTTAAATCATAATTTATGTTAAAAAGGTTTTTAGCCAAAACATATTTTCAAATGGAGGGCTGGAAAGTACTGATTAAGGCTTGATTTAGCTTGTGAAAAACCTGTTAGCTTTTATTCTACATTACCAAGCTTTTTAATGACTTATGTTATGCACATTAGCATTGAACTATTTTAGCGCTTGTAAAGGCTATCTTATCTATAACGCTAAGATGCTAAGCATTGAATGGTTTATAACTTAAGATTCAAAGCTTTTATTTTTAATAATTCTCATACTTGCCAACCTTGAGACCTCCGATTTTGGGAGGTGGGGGGCGTGGTTAAGAGGGGAGGAGTATATTTACAGCTAGAATTCACCAAGTCAAGTATTTCATATATATATATATATAAGAAATACTTGACTTTCAGTGAATTCTAGCTATATATATATATATATATATATATATATATATATATATATATATAAATAAGAGAAATACTTGAATTTCAGTGTTCATTTATTTACACATATACACACACATAACACTCATCTACTCATTGTTGAGTTAAGGGTTGAATTGTCCATCCTTGTTCTAATATCTGTCACCATTTTTCTAACCATGCTGAACACCCTCTCTGATGATGCATTCTGCTTCGTCTCCTTGTGTGCGCGCAGTTGTGCACTACACTCTCTAAAAGCCGTAGATGTTATTGTCACATAAGCATGTACAGTAGATGGCAGTATTGTCCTGTTTAAGAGAGTCACAACATTGCTGTTTACGGCAGACAAACTGCTTTACGGTAGACGAAAACGTGACTGCTGTTGTTGTGTGTTGTTACCGCGCTGGGAGGACGTTAATGAAACTGCCTAACAATAAACCCACATAAGAAACCAAGAACTTGCCCTCCATCATTCTACAGTTATAACGTGATTGGGCAGGCACGCTGTTTATATTGTGGGAAAGCGGACGTTAAAACAGGCTGTCGACACGTCACTCAGGTCCACATGAATTTCGGGAGAAAATTTGTCACGGGAGGTTTTCGGGAGAGGCGCTGAATTTCGGGAGTCTCCCGGAATATCCGGGAGGGTTGGCAAGTATGCTAACTCTACAAACAAAAATTTCAATTAGCACTACTTATGCTCGCAAAATGTGTAAGTAGCCTAAAAAATCTAATTAAGTACAGAAGTGCTACCGGTAGTTTAACTTTTTTAAAGCCTTCATGCTACGTTGATAAGCATAGACAAACAGCGACCTTATTGATAAACATACCTTGTTAGCATACGTAGGCACATAAAACTTAAGTATGCCGTCATATAAAATAAATAAAACATCAAATTAGAGTGTAGAAGTGTTATTTAGCGCTTGCTAGCTTGTACAAAGGCTTTTTATTTTAGCCTTCATGCTACGTTGCCTAGCATAAACAAACAATCTTACCGATTAAACATCCCTTGTTGACTGAAGTGCATAATTTAATGATTAGCACTCAAACTAACTTACCGTATTTTTCGGAGTATAAGTCGCACCGGCCGAAAATGCATAATAAAGAAGGGAAAAAACATATATAAGTCACACTGGAGTATAAGTCGCATTTTTTGGGGAAATTTATTTGATAAAACCCAACACCAAGAATAGACATTTGAAAGGCAATTTAAAATAAATAAAGAATAGTGAACAACAGGCTGAATAAGTGTACGTTATATGAGGCATAAATAACCAACTGAGAACGTGCCTGGTATGTTAACTTAACATATTATGGTAAGAGTCATTCAAATAACTATAACATATAGAACATGCTATACGTTTACCAAACAATCTGTCACTCCTAATCGCTAAATCCCATGAAATCTTATACGTCTAGTCTCTTATGTGAATGAGCTAAATAATATTATTGATATTTTACGGTAATGTGTTAATAATTTCACACATAAGTCGCTCCTGAGTATAAGTCGCACCCCTGGCCAAACTATGAAAAAAACTGCGACTTATAGTCCGAAAAATACGGTAGTCAAAATGCAGGGAGTTTAAAAAAACAACAACATTTTTTTAAGTTTTAAAATAGATTTATTCCACTGGTCAAGTGTCCACTTCCAAAATAGAACAACACAGAACTACTAGAACAATAAGGCTTGTTTTCATCCGTAAAAGAAAAGAAAATAATCACAATCTTTATTAAAGAAAAGCAGTGGGAAGAGGTGACTTTAGACTCCTAAAGCTCTGCTATCGAGCGTAAAAACTTGTCTTTTGGCAGCTTCTCGTCTTCTTGGCTGTGGCGATTGTGCGCTTTTCAGCTTTACATCACACATTTTATTTTGTAGACATGTTTACATTTCAGGGCATGTCAATTAGCATAAATTAGACAAAAAAAAACAGGGTGACACATCAGCAGGTTTGAGGCCTTCTAGCACCTTGGATGTCCTGGATGTTGTGGGAATATCCAAAAATCGATAAGCGGGTCAGTTGCGTAACGCCGGCGGCCAACGTCTGGTCCACGTTTGAGCATCCCGAGAGCTCCCAAAAAGCTTCCGGAAAAAACTGCTGGCTTCTTTCCTGCATGGCGACACCTGCGAAGTGCTTTAAATCAACTGTAATCAAAATTCCACATAGGGGCAATCGGACGGAGGTGGAGCTACGTGAGTTTTGGGGCGCACTCCAGGACCAAAAAGAAGGGGAAGGGAAGCGCGGTTAAAAAAAAAATGGGCAAGGACATGTTCACTTGAAGAAAGAGCGGACTTGGCGCCCTTTGAGCGGCTGCGGGGGACGGTAGTTGTCCATCATGCAGCACTCGGCCTCGCCCTCGGCGGTGAAGAGCAGGCTGCGGAATTTGGCCATCTGTGGAGAGACCACGACACTCCTGTGACTGTCACTCACCTCCAAAGTCGCCAACTCGACACTCTTCAAAGGAGCACCTGCTAGTTTGGTGGCGGCGGTAAAAAGTGTCCACGCGGAGACCAAACCGGCTTGTGTTTGTGCTCATGTCCAAATACTTTTGATCCATGGAAAATATTGTGTATGTTTAAATGTTTTATTGAAAAAGCAGTCGTCACTTGAATTATTTTCAAGAAAAAAAATAAAAAATAAAAAATATATATATACACATTTTAGGGCCTATATAAGCCTATAAAAGCTTATGAAAACATGTTTTCTAAAGATACAGTCATGGTCAAAAGTTTACATACACTTGTAAAGAACATAATGTCTTTGCTGTCTTGAGTTTCCAATAATTTCTACAACTCTTATTTTTTTGTGATAGAGTGATTGGAGCACATACTTGTTGGTCACAAAAAACATTCATGAAGTTTGATTCTTTTATGAATTTATTATGAGTCTACTGAAAATGTGAGCAAATCTGCTGGGTCAAAAGTATACATACAGCAATGTTAATATTTGCTTACATGTCCCTTGGCAAGTTTCACGGCAATAAGGCGCTTTTGGTAGCCATCCAAAAGCTTCTGTTTGAATGTTTGACCACTCCTCTTGACAAAATTGGTGCAGTGCAGCTAAATGTGTTGGTTTTATCACATGGACT
>NC_084554.2:38435000-38522500 GCF_033978685.3 Nerophis lumbriciformis | reverse complement strand
ATATATACACACACACACACACACATATATATATATATATATATATATATACATACATATGTTTTGCGTAATGCCAAAATTTGTAAGTATGACAAAAGAAATTAACCGAAAAAAACTGATGTTCACCACAGTGGATATGTGTGTTTTGCATATTGGCCATTTTCTTTCAAAAGTTGTAAGTATAACTAAAAAATACACCAAAACAACAGATGTACACCCTAGTGGACATTTGTGTTTTGCATAACGACTATTCCTCCCCGAAATTTGTAAGTATGACAAAACAAACAGTTCGAAAGAAAACAGATGTCAACTTCAGTGGACATTTGTGTTCAAATAACTCTTATTTACCCTCCAAAATGCGTAGTATGACAAAAAAATACACCACAAAAACAGATGTCCACTGCAGTGGACATTTTGTGTTTCGCTTATCAGCTATTTCCTTCCAAAATGTGTAAGTATGACCCAAATACATACAGTAGACCACCCCACCCCCCCAAAAAACCCCAAAACAAAACCAGATGTCCACTGTAGTGAACATGTGTGCCTTGTTTCACGCATATTTACCCTCCAAAATTTGTAAGGTATGACAAAAAAAAAAAAACTTGACCAGAAAAAAAAAGTTGTCCACTTATGTGGACATTTGTGTTTTGCATATTGGCTATGTAATCTCCTTCCAAAATGTGTAAAATAAATAGACCCCACCAAAAAACAGATGTCCACATGTCCACTGCAGTGTTTTGTAAAATGCCCATTTACCCTCCAAAACTTGTAAGTTTTACAAAAAGATATCGACTATTCCCTCCCGAAATTTGTAAGTATGACAACTCAAATAGTCTAAAAAAAACCGGATGTCCACTGCAGTGGGCATTTGTGTTTTGCTTAACGCATTTTACCCTCCAAAATGTGTAAGTATGATTAAAAAAATAGACCAAAAACAAATATCCACTACAGTGGAAATTTGTGTTTCGCATATTGGCTATTTCCTTAAAAAAATTGTAAGTATGACAAAAAATAGACCAAAAAAAAAGCTGTCCACCACAGTGGACATTTGTATTTTGCATAACGACTATTTCCCCCCAAAATGTGTAAGTACGACAAAATAAATAAAACAAATAACATATGTCCAATGCAGTGGACATTTGTATTTTGCAAAAGCAAGTATGACAAACAAAATGGACCGAAACACAAATGTCCACTGCAGTGGACGTTGGATCTCAGGAGGATCAATCTTTAAGCCAATCAGGAGCCATCTTGAAGAAAGTTACTTCCTGGAAAAGGCACACTAACAACATAGGGGTTTCACTGCTCTAAAGCAGAGTTTGCATGTGGACAAAAGGCTGAAACGCCCACAAAAATGTCTGATTTAATCCGTCCACAAGAGATTATTTCTGGTTTGTGAGGCAGATTAGATGCTAAAAAAACCCCCACAACATTTATCCCGGGCGAACATCCTTGCCTCAGCTGGGTACTTGTTCCCGGCCACGGTGTGCTCGGAGCCCCTGTCGTCAGAAGCCCCCCAGTGGAAGTGGAACTGCTTGAGACGGTACACGCCTGAGACGGGACCCCCGGTCAGAGCTGCACGGCAAAACAGAGAGAGGATAAAAAAAACACACAATAAGAGTACGAGAGCGACAGCGGCAGACGGCCGTCTTTCCCGGGAGCTTGCTTCCTCCTGCTGCGCACCTGAAGGGTCAAGGCTTGAATTTTAACATCCTGTTACATCACCCGCCTATTAATAAACACATCTTTTATTAACCATCCATGACACACACACACACACACACACACACTACGCGTGACTAAATGTCACTAAGCTAAAAATGTGTTGGGTGGAAAATATGCACAGTATAGTAGCAGATGAATATTGTCCCTTCAAAACTCATCTTTGCTGTGTTTCTGTTTGCACTAAACCTCCGGGAGTAGATTACGTAACCCTAATCTCTACACACACATCTAATCTGGACAAATAGGAGTGCGTGACACATTAATGACAACATGAATAGTGTCAAATCTAATAGGCCGACCACACAGAAAACAATAAAGTTGTAATGTTCATGAGAATATGTTTTGTTACAAGAAGAAATACACATTTTATATGATATGATCACCTCAATATTATGTATTTTATTCTCGTAAAATGACCACTTTATTCTTGTAAAATTCTTATTTTACTATCAGTAAATCACAATTTTAATTCCTAAATTATTTTGACTTTTTTCCCCCCTTTTTTTGTTTTAATAATAGATTAAACTTTCCTAAAAATGTATTTCTGCTCTTGACATATTTTGACGTTACACCCATAAATGTAACCCTTTTTCCCATCTTAAAAGGACTGCTTTTTTCCTCGTATCATTTAAATTTTTTTTTGAAGAACAAAAATCTCTATTTTCACAAAATAATTATTTGTACATTGCAAATATACATTATGATGGAATTAAAAAATAAACAACTTGTTTCCTCGTATAAAGACAACTTCATTTACATATTAATACTAACAAACTACAATATGACCACCTTGATTTTAGTCAAACTGTGACTTTCCCCCGCTCATAAAAATATCCCTTGCACTTTATTGTCATAACATGATGATCTTTGCATTGTGCTATTATAATATTTCTTAATATTAAATATATTTTTTGTAAAAGTCCAACTTTTTAATCTGGTAATGTAAAAAAATATCTATTATGGGAATGCGGACAGTGTTTTTTCCTATTAATAAAATGATAAAATAACGACCTGTGTTTCATATTATTACAACTATTCATGCATCGTGAAATTAATCAGAATACTGCAACAAAATATGAAGACTTTTATTTATTCCAGTAATATTTTTTTATTTAAAATCACGTTTTTTAAATGTAATTCTCATATTTATTGTTTATAACAATAACTATAACTACTTTTGTCTATAACTATTGTTTTTTTATTTATTTTATACAAATTAATTTCTGCTTGTTTTTCTTTTTTTGGGAGTTTTATTGTTGTATGGTTTCTTTTTCTGTGATATGGATCCCCTTGGGTCTGAAATAAAAATGACTACTACTACTATATTTAATCTGATCTTCCCTAATACTTTTTGTGTGTTTTTTTTGCATTAAATGGCAGCAGATATACGCAATGAGAAAGAAACTTTACTTGGGGCTACATTAGCAATTCAATGAGCATCTTCTTTGTTCTTATGAACCATGCACTCTCCTTCTTCTAGCCACGATTCAGCAGCCCAGCAAGAAAAAACGAGCTCTGATTGTGCAAACCATGAATGTACACATGCAGTTATATACGTAAATCCTATGCAAAAATACATTATGACATCATTGCATGCATCCTGCAACACTCACTGGATTTGTCGCAGTCATCCATGAATGAGACCTGGAAGGAATGGCCGTTGTTGAGGATGTCCAGGCAGGTGGACGGGTCGTACTTGAGGCCGAGCGGCTTCATCCCGCCGTCGTAGGACGCATGGCCCGGCACGATGTCAATGGGGGACTGACGCGGTCCGTCGGCGATGGGGAAAGACTCAACCCATTTGTCTGGTCCTGAGGAGAAAAAACACAAATGTTGCAGAGTGACACGTCTCAGCATGTTGATGGTGCAGAAATGAACCAAATGCATGTCTTTTTTTCCTTGCCTTAATGATAATATTCATAATAATTACCGTTACTAGTAGCATAACCCCATGCATGAGCCATTTTTGCCTCAATGTAGTTTTGCAAGAGCTGCTGCAGTCCTGCTTTAGATAATCGACCCCCCATCTGACAGCTGCACGCCTTATATATATCTACGGGAAGAAAAAAAAACACACCCCCAACCCCTCCCCTACTGAAGCCGCCTTATAAATACGGTGGACCGGGGCTGAGTCCACTCAGAAAGGACCGGGTGCAGTCTGGATGGTCAATAATTGCTCTATGTCTAGGACACCCAACCCGAGCCCACAAAACGCAGCAATAAAGGGGGTACGTCCAAACATCCATCCATGCATCCGTGCATCGGTCTTGCACCCATATCCGGTTCCGCACCACGGAACGGTTCGGCTTCGACCTTCTTTATGACGGCGTCGCTCTGCTCTCTGTATACGTGTGCAGCCTGCACCTCGACGTGCCTTTAGATGCGGGTAGATCCACAACAATAGGCGTGCAAGGGCTGTCCGCATGCGGGAAATCAAGCTCTCCGAATGAAATATGTCACTGCGGGGTTGAACCGCGTCCATCCTTTGCAATAATTATGCGCTTCAAAGTCGTGACTTTCAATCAAAGTGGAAATTAGTCAGGCTGCCAGTGAGCGTACGCGTAAAGCCGTTCATAGTGTGGTGCGACAGTGACATCTGCTGGCGGCTGATCAGATTGCAGGCTTTATAGGTCCATTAGTAAACACATTTAAATAAGTAAACAATGTCAAATTATAATTAAACATGTTATACTAGTATTACATTATAACCAACAAGTCCTAAAATAGACTTGGACTTAGACAAACTTTATTGATCCACAAGGGAAATTGTTCCACACAGTAGCTCACTTACAAAGGATGGAAAGTGTAAGGATGGAAAGGATAATGCAGGTATACCGTAGATTAAAAATGTACCGTGTTCTGTTATTGGACTTTTGTGCCCGTCACAGATTGTCCATAATGAACACCATGTTCGAACATAAGGGTGTCCATATGTGCACTTGGCACCAGGACACCCTAGGCCGCAGTTCCATGATCGACTTTGTAGTTGTGTCATCGGATTTGCGGCCTCATGTTTTGGACACTCGGGTGAAGAGAGGGGCGGAGCTTTCAACCGATCACCACCTGGTGGTGAGTTGGCTGCGATGGTGGGGGAGGATGCCGGACAGACCTGGCAGGCCCAAACGCATCGTGAGGGTTTGCTGGGAACGTCTGGCAGAGTCTCCTGTCAGAGAGAGTTTCAATTCCCACCTCCGGAAGAACTTTGAACATGTCACGAGGGAGGTGCTGGACATTGAGTCCGAGTGGACCATGTTCCGCACCTCTATTGTCGAGGCAGCTGATTGGAGCTGTGGCCGCAAGGTAGTTGGTGCCTGTCGTGGCGGTAATCCTAGAACCCGTTGGTGGACACCGGCGGTGAGGGATGCCGTCAAGCTGAAGAAGGAGTCCTATCGGGTTCTTTTGGCTCATAGGACTCCTGAGGCAGCGGACAGGTACCGACAGGCCAAGCGGTGTGCGGCTTCAGCGGTTGCGGAGGCAAAAACTCGGACATGGGAGGAGTTCGGGGAAGCCATGGAAAACGACTTCCGGACGGCTTCGAAGCGATTCTGGACCACCATCCGCCGCCTCAGGAAGGGGAAGCAGTGCACTATCAACACCGTGTATGGTGAGGATGGTGTTCTGCTGACCTCGACTGCGGATGTTGTGGATCGGTGGAGGGTATACTTCGAAGACCTCCTCAATCCCACCAACACGTCTTCCTATGAGGAAGCAGTGCCTGGGGAATCTGTGGTGGACTCTTCTATTTCTGGGGCTGAGGTTGCTGAGGTAGTTAAAAAGCTCCTCGGTGGCAAGGCCCCGGGGGTGGATGAGATCCGCCCGGAGTTCCTTAAGGCTCTGGATGCTGTGGGGCTGTCTTGGTTGACAAGACTCTGCAGCATCGCGTGGACATCGGGGGCGGTACCTCTGGATTGGCAGACCGGGGTGGTGGTTCCTCTCTTTAAGAAGGGGAACCGGAGGGTGTGTTCTAACTATCGTGGGATCACACTCCTCAGCCTTCCCGGTAAGGTCTATTCAGGTGTACTGGAGAGGAGGCTACGCCGGATAGTCGAACCTCGGATTCAGGAGGAACAGTGTGGTTTTCGTCCTGGTCGTGGAACTGTGGACCAGCTCTATACTCTCGGCAGGGTCCTTGAGGGTGCATGGGAGTTTGCCCAACCAGTCTACATCTGTTTTGTGGACTTGGAGAAGGCATTCGACCGTGTCCCTCGGGAAGTCCTGTGGGGAGTGCTCAGAGAGTATGGGGTATCGGACTGTCTGATTTTGGCGGTCCGCTCCCTGTATGATCAGTGTCAGAGCTTGGTCCGCATTGCCGGCAGTAAGTCGGACACGTTTCCAGTGAGGGTTGGACTCCGCCAAGGCTGCCCTTTGTCACCGATTCTGTTCATAACTTTTATGGACAGAATTTCTAGGCGCAGTCAAGGCGTTGAGGGGATCTGGTTTGGTGGCTGCAGGATTAGGTCTCTGCTTTTTTCAGATGATGTGGTCCTGATGGCTTCATCTGGCCAGGATCTTCAGCTCTTGCTGGATCGGTTCGCAGCCGAGTGTGAAGCGACTGGGATAAGAATCAGCACCTCCAAGTCCGAGTCCATGGTTCTCGCCCGGAAAAAGGTGGAATGCCATCTTCGGGTTGGGGAGGAGATCTTGCCCCAAGTGGAGGAGTTCAAGTACCTCGGAGTCTTGTTCACGAGTGAGGGAAGAGTGGATCGTGAGATCGACAGGCGGATCGGTGCGGCGTCTTCAGTAATGCGGACGCTGTATCGATCCGTTGTGGTGAAGAAGGAGCTGAGCCGGAAGGCAAAGCTCTCAATTTACCGGTCGATCTACGTTCCCATCCTCACCTATGGTCATGAGCTTTGGGTTATGACCGAAAGGACAAGATCACGGGTACAAGCGGCCGAAATGAGTTTCCTCCGCCGGGTGGCGGGGCTCTCCCTTAGAGATAGGGTGAGAAGCTCTGTCATCCGGGGGGAGCTCAAAGTAAAGCCGCTGCTCCTCCACATCGAGAGGAGCCAGATGAGGTGGTTCGGGCATCTGGTCAGGATGCCACCCGATCGCCTCCCTCGGGAGGTGTTTAGGGCACGTCCGACCGGTAGGAGGCCACGGGGAAGACCCAGGACACGTTGGGAAGACTATATCTCCCGGCTGGCCTGGGAACGCCTCGGGATCCCCCGGGAGGAGCTGGACGAAGTGGCTGGAAAGAGAGAAGTCTGGGCTTCCCTGCTTAGGCTGCTGCCCCCGCGACCCGACCTCGGATAAGCGGAAGAAGATGGATGGATGGATGGATGGTATATAATATATACTGATACATTATATTATATTTGTATTTAATATATACAATATATAACAATTACCATGTAATTGTTATATATATATATATATATATATATATATATATATATATATACATTATATTATTATTATATATATTATATTATAGGTCAGTTACAAAGGATGGAAAGTGTAAGGTTGGAAAGGATAATGCAGGTATAACGTAGACTAAAAATGCACCGTAGTAGCAATATAAAATATAACATATATGTAATATTTACATATTATATATACAGTATATTATACTGATATATTATATTATATTTTAAAATATAACATATATGTAATATTTACATATTATATATACAGTATATAATATATACTGATACATTATATTATATTTGTATTTAATATATACAATATATAACAATTACCATATAATTGTTATATATTATATATATATATATATATATATATATATATATATATACATATATATATATATATATATATATATATATATATATATATATATATATATATATATTATACATTATATTATTATTATATATATTATATTATAGGTCAGTTTCAAAGGATGGAAAGTGTAAGGATGGAAAGGATAATGCAGGTATGACGTAGACTAAAAATGTACCGTAGTAGCAATATAAAATATAACATATATGTAATATTTACATATTATATATACAGTATATAATATATACTGATATATTATATTTGTATTTAATATATGAATGTTGTCTGTCTATCTGTGTTGGCCCTGCGATGAGGTGGTGACTTGTCCCGGGTGTACCCCGCCTTCCGCCTGAATGCAGCTGAGATAGGCCCCCAGCTGAGATAGGCCCCAGGACCCCCCGCGACCCCGAAAGGGACAAGCGGTAGAAAATGGATGGATGGGATATACAATATATAACATTTACCATGTACAATACTACAGTATATGTAACAGCTGCAGCAAAAAAAAAAGGGCAGCATAAAATAGAGAGTAGATCCAACAGAAAATAAACATTATAAACAAAGAGAGGTAGCTAACATAGAAGTGGTCAGGTATTAGACAGTAAACTTAGTAAACACATAAGTAAACAAAGTCAAATTATAATTAAACATATTATACTAGTATTACATTATAAATAACAAGTCCTAAAATAGACTTAGACTTAGACAAACTTTATCGATCCACAAGGGAAATTGTTCCCCACAGTAGCTCAGTTACAAATGATGGAAAGTGTAAGGATGGAAAGGATAATGCAGGTATAAAGGTATATACCGTAGCAGCAATATAAAATGCAACATACCTGTAATATTTACATATTATATATACAGTATATAACATATATACTGATATATTATATTTTTATTTAATATATACAATATATAACAATTACCATATACTACAGTATATGTAACAGCTGTAGCAAAAAAGAAAAGAAAAGGGCAGCATAAAATAGAGAGTAGATCCAACAGAAAATAAACATTATAAACAAAGAGAGGTAGCTAACATAGAAGCGGTCAAGTAATAGACAGTAAACTTAGTAAACACAAAGTAAAATTAGAATTTAATAGATTATACTAGTATTACATTATAACTTACAAGTCCTGAAATAATTTATTTTTAGACATTTTAAAGTGGACAAGCGGTAGAAATGGATGGATGGATGGACATTTTAAAGCACAAACGAGGCTTTATTTTGAGGGACGCGCACCGAAACGGGAAGTCAAACGAATGTCAACTTCCTGGGCGCCATAAATGAACAGCTGCTAACATTAACGTCTGCTTTTAGTTACTAAGAGCAAAGCAAATATTTGTTTCAAGGCATATTCAGTTTTTCCAGAAATACAAAAAACTTCGTTAAAGTCACATAGTATATATCTATGGCCTAATTCAACGTCGGGACTTGTAGTTCCCTTCCAAGACGTGTTTCAAAATAATGCCTGGTTATATCCTGATTATTTGAAGGCCTATTCCAAGGAACGTATTTCAAAAGCCACTTATTTCTGGTAGAAATTCAGAAAGAAATCCAGCTCGTTGCGTTTTTTTTTTAATTTTAAATGAATGAGATGAACAAAACACTCACCGAGCTCCAAGTCCCCTTGCCGAGTGGTCACGTGGTGATGACGTCATCACGGAAGGACGCGCAATCCGGAACATAAACACGACTCCTGCACGTGTAGACGCCATTAGGTACGTCAATAATAATTCTTATGCCTGATTATTCCTAAATTCACAAGTACAGCACAATTTTCATTTTTTGCTGTAGCAATCCTATTCAACTGGTCACCAGCTTTGTTCGATAAAATATGAAATACCATGCAGGCACATGGAGTGTTAGCATGTAGCATTAGGCTATCCTGCGTTTATTATATCACACACTGTACTTATATGTGTGTATAAAACAATCTGTATAGGGTAGATCATTATTACAATTCACTTTGTGTCACTGTGTAGTTGATAAAATCGCACAATAATAGCAATGATAATACTGCACCACCATCTGCTGTTTATCACCGCATTTGATGTCGATATTACATTGTTTACTCTGCAAACAGACAAGATGGGCAAAAACAAACCAAAGGGGAAACAGACGTGCGTCTTCCAAGTGGCCAACAGGCACCTAAAAGCCAAAAACAAAGCAAAACCTGTGAGGACGACACTCAAACACGTAAGCTTGTTTATTGGTATTTTTATTGCTTTACAAAATCATGTGTGCTGTCCATTCTCGAGTATAACCAGTGTCTTCACAGATCAAAGCGGTGAAGAACGAGACAGTGGAGAACCTCAATCAGATCTTCTCAGAAATCCAGAGGGATGTGGCCAGCGTTCCCAAAAGTGTGGCGTCAGAACCCAAGAAACAAACACAGGTAAGCCTGATTGATCATCAAAACATCAATATTAGCGACTCGGGACATTTTTGTTCATTAAATGTGCACAATTCGATCTCTCTAGGTTGTCAAAGAACCGCCGAAGGAACCTGTGAACGTTGACAGTGCTGCTCAGCTCTTCTCTCAGCTGTGATCGCTGTAACAAACATTGCATGATATATTGCAGCATTGTTTTTGCATATTTATTGATGTCTTGCACACTATATTGTTTATAAAATAAAGAACTATGGTTTTATAACACAAACATATTTGTTTTCTTGGTAAAATACTCCATGTGAGAAGATCATTCCCATTTAAGTCCCATCTTAAAACTCATTTGTATACTCTAGCAAGCCTTTAAATCAGTGGTTCTTAACCTGGGTTTGATCGAACCCGAGGGGTTTGGCGGAGGTCAAAACACACCCGACTCATCGTGTAAATAAAAACTTCTCCCTATCGGCGTATTACAGATATGGCAACAGCAGACTGATTTGCAGGTGTGTAATTTGTTGTGAGTTTATGCACTGTGTTGGTTTTGTTCTTTGAACAAGGTGATGTTCATGCACGGTTCATTTTGTGCACCAGTAAAAAAACATGGTAACACTTTAGTATGGGGAACATATTCACCATTAATTAGTTGCTTATTAACATGCAAATTAGTAACATATTGGCTCTTAACTAGTCATTATTAAGTACTTATTAATGCCTTATTCGGCATGGCCTTATTATAACCCTAACCCTCTAACCCTGGCCCTAACCCTAACCCTAACCAAATAACTCTAAATTAAGTCTTTGTTACTTAGAATATGTTCCCCATACTAAAGTGTTACCAAAAACATACCTTTGACTTGAATTTGATTTTTTATTTATTTTTTTCACTAAAGAAGGGTTCGGTGAATGCGCATATGAAACTGGTGGGGTTCGTTACCTCCAACAAGGTTAAGAACCACTGTGCTAGACCCACTCGACGTCCATTACATCCGGTCTCCCCTAAAGGTGGGGGTTCACCCACATCTGCGGTCCTCTCCAAGGTTTCTCATAGTCATTCACATTGACATCCCACTGGGTTGTGAGTTTTTCCTTGCCCTTATGTGGGCTCTGAACCAAGGATGTCGTTGTGGCTTGTGCAGCCCTTTGAGACACTTGTGATTTAGGGCTTTATAAATAAACATTAATTGATTGATTGAATGTGCAGTGTCGTTTACTGCTGTGTAATGTCAGACATAACCACGCTAAAACACAAGGAAAAGCACATATTCTGGGAAAAAATATTACCCAACAAGTCGAATAAAATAAAAAGTATCTTATTTTAGTGATAGCGACGTCTATTGCGCGCTATAGTCACCTGTACAGTTTTTGCATTGACAAGGTTCCTTTTCAACTGAAAAGGCTTGTCTAGAACAGTAAATCATAATTTCTTGTCTTACTACGATGACCTACAGTCATGGTCAAACGTTTACATACACTTGTGAAGAACATAATGTCATGGCTGGTGGACTTCTCAATTAAATATCTTTAAAAAAACATGTTTTCATAAGCTATTTTTTTTAATTACGAAAACATGTCTTTCCTCTAGTCGTGGTCCAAAGTTTACATACACATGTAAAGAACATAATGTCATGGCTGTCTTGAGTTTCCAATAATTTCTACAATTCTTATTTTTTTGTGATAGAGTGATTGGAGCACATACTTGTCGGACACCAAAAACATTCATGAAGTTTGGTTCTTTTATGAATTTATTATGGGTCTACTGAAAATGTGACCAAATGTACTGGGTCAAAAGTATACATACAGCAATGTTAATATTTGGTTACATGTCCCTTGGCAAGTTTCACTGCAATAAGGCGCTTTTGGTAGCCATCCAAAAGCTTCTGTTTGAATGTTTGACCACTCCTCTTGACAAAATTGGTGCAGTTCAGCTAAATTTGTTGGTTTTCTGACATGGACTTGTTTCTTCAGCATTGTCCACACGTTTAAGTCAGGACTTTGGGAAGGCCATTCTGAAACCTTCATTCTAGCCTGATTTAGCCATTCCTTTACCACTTGTGTGTTTGGGGTCATTGTCCTGTTGGAACACCCAACTGCGCCCAAGACCCAACCTCCGGACTGATGATTTTAGGTTGTCCTGAGGAATTTGGTAATAATCATCCTTTTTCATTGTCCCATTTACTCTCTGTAAAGCACCAGTTCCATTGGCAGCAAAACAGGCCCAGAGCATAATACTACCACCACCATGCTTGACAGTAGGCTTGGTGTTCCTGGGATTAAAGGCCTCACCTTTTCTCCTCCAAACATATTGCTGGGTAGCCAAACAGCTAAATTTTTGTTTCATCTAACATCACATGGACAAAGATAAGACCTTCTGGAGGAAAGTTCTGTGGTCAAATGAAACAAAAATTGAGCTGTTTGGCCACAATTGTACTACATGTTCTGTATCTATGTTGACTGTAATACTAGTAAATGACCACAGGGTGGTGCTGTAGGCTGCCTTATCCCCATGCATGATGGCAACCTGTAAAGTGTGTGTGTGTTGGAGAGAGCTTCCAGAATCCCAATTATTTGCAGGAAGTCACCCCCCCCCCCAACCCCCCCCAACACGTCTCACTGCGACACAACTAAACATCACTCTTTAAGACAGTGTGTGTCCGTCCACTTCCACACATCCACTCTCTCAGTAGAAGCTAAAACGAAAGGTGTTTTTACACCCAATTTAGGTTTTCTCCCCTCTATGAAATGTTGCATTTAAAAAGTAACGCATCTTTGACTCTGGCATTAAGAAAGAAAAATGTAATTCGAAATTTTTTTTACATTTTTTTTTTAAATTCAACAACTAAAGGCAGAATGTCACTTAAAAAAAAAGGTTTTGCATATTTTAGAGAGAGAGAGAGAGAGAGAGAGAGAGAGAGAGAGAGAGAGCTTTTGGTGCAAAATGAGTGTATTGTTGACACATTTGGGGGTAATGTACAATGTGCACCCGAGCGTCTCGCCGCATAAAAGATTAATTTTGCTGGATTTAGGCTACATTCATTTGAATATTCTCATTAAAAGCACATTTAGGAACCATCTGGAGGGAACACGTGTACAAGTAATGGGTACAAAATAGATAGATCCTCAAACTGTGGTAAAAGTACCACTAGTGGTACACTGGCTCTATCTAGTGCATGCGGCTCTTTAGCGCCGCATGTTTACATTAAACATGATTCTCTGATGAGAGTATTTGGCGAGCGCCGTTTTGTCCTACTAATTTTGGCGGTCCTTGAACTCACCGTAGTTTGTTGACATGTGCAGCTTCCTCCGACGCTGCCACAGAAAGACGTGTTTTATGCCACTAAATCTTTGTCTCATTTTGTCCACCAAACGTTTTATGCTGTATGTGATTGCACAAAGGTGCGTTTTGTTGATGTTATTGACTTGTGTAGAGTGCTAATCAAGCATATTTGCTATATAAATATAATTCACTTCACTTCATATTTGGTCAGTGCATGACTGCAAGGTAATCGATGCTAATATGCTATTTAGGCTAGCTTTATGTACGTATTGCATCATTATGCCTCACTCGATATATTTGAACTCATTTTATTTCCTTTATGTCCTCTGTGTATATAATTTATATTTGCATGTCTCATGACTCCTTATCTGTATGTAATATTGGTTGCATTTCTCATAGTTGTTTGTGTGCAGTTATAGATCACAGCAAATGTAACCCAGCTGGCAAATATTGTAATAAATCAATTCGAAGAAGACAGCCTGCCATTTCCTTTAACTTGGACACGCACATCTATACCTTCGGCCATTCTAAGACAATCATTTAGAGGAGTTATCTCACACCCTGAGAAGTCTCTGTTTTATTAATGTTTTGTAATGTTGTAAAAATGGGTAGAATAAATATTACATTTCAAAATTTCTGTCAATGAAGATTTGTGTCAGCCTGTGACAAATAGTCATTTTGATAGTAGGCTAATATCGACGCTTACATTATATGTTGACTTCATTGTAACACTTATAGAAGGCTTTTAATTTTTTGCGGCTCCAGACACATTTTATTTTGTATTTCTGGTCCAATATGGCTCCTTCAACATTTTGGGTTGCCGACCCCTGACCTAGTGGTATACAGGAACAACAGAGATTTAAAAAAAAATTAATAAATATGTATACAAATATAAACATACATTTTTATAAATGAAACTGAAGTAGCAAAAAAATGTTTTACGTTGTACGGAGTGTAGATAACAACAGACAATAGGCAGCTTTTCAGACACGCACAGATAATACATCATTTTCTACCTAATTTTTCACAGCCCGCGGGACAATCATGAGCATTCTAATATTTTTTTGATAATTGTGCAGGTATTAGGGTCAAATATATTGTTACTTGACGAATAATACATGCTAGCATTTTTTTTTCAGTCATATTTTAGTACTTGATGCATGCTAATTCAAGCATGCTATCATTTAAACACATTTTTCAGGTACACACCTCAGAATAATTTATTTTCGCACTTGACGCATGTTAGCATTTTAGCATACTAACGTGCTAATGTTATCTTTTTTAGATAATTTGGAAGGTATACACCTCATTGTTATCTATTTTGGTTTTACAATAACACTAACTGTAAGCATGCTATTGTTAGCATATTAACAACATACTGTTAGCATGCTATCTTTTTTTCAGTTCAGCTTTGAATATTCAGCAATTAATTCACACAAAATTTATACCGAAATTGCCTCTTCTTTGGAAAAAAAAATCATATATTATACTGGTTTTAAAGGTAAAAACTACCTGAATGGCCCCTGGATCCTTTGATTTGTCAGTATGCGGCCCTCAATAGAAAAAGTTTGGGCACTCCTTCAATAAATAAACCCTTTTAGAAAATTAGTTGTGAAAAATGTATGCTGTGCAATTTTTGAAAATTAAATTAATGAAACAAAAGACTGAAAACACAAATATTGACAAATTGTTTGGCTGGTTTAGAATACTTTTTTTTGGTGGAAGTTAGCATGTAGCTAATTCACACTTCTTCAAATAATCCACTTGAACTGTCATTTATTAAAGTTTCAGAATCATACATTGAATAATTGTGGGTATATTTCTGTAGCGTGTATGACGTTTTAAGATAATAAATTATAATCTTAGATTAAATCTAGCTAGCTGAGTAGCAGCTAGCTTGGCAGTTAAGAGAACTATAGAGGCCATTTTGTCAACTTGCCTTGAAGATGATCTATCGTAAAGGTCAAAATTGGCAATAATCAAGTGGAATGGCGCAAATAATTTATTAGTGAAAATGATTTATCGACATAACATGAGAAATGGCCGCCTGTGTTAGCTTGGGTAGGCGCATGCTGTGCATCGCTTAAATTGAGTACAGTGAAACTTCGATTTACGAACTTAAATGGTTCATGAACAGGGTTCATAACAAAAAGTTCATATGGTGAAGCAAATTTCTCCAAAAGAAACAGTGTTAAAATGAATAATGGGTTCCAGTCTTGACAAAAGTCCATATTTTAGTGAATGCTTGTACTTCTTAACACAATATAAAGTACTATACAGTACTGTATATCAAACAAACATAACAAGGAGGTGATGGATCAACTGTCTTTATTAACAAGCCAAATCAACCACAAGCTGCTCCCCTCTCTATGCACTGCTCTGCCAACACGAGCACACGCACAGAAGTCCCTTTGGTGCCCTCACAAACAATCATAAATCACAAAAAAACCCACCTTACCTTTAACAACCATATTGCTACAATCAGTGTTGGGACTAACGCGTTACAAAGTAACGCGTTACTGTAACGCCGTTACTATCGGCGGTAACTAGTAATCTAACGCGTTATTTTTTATATTCAGTAACTCCGTTACCGTTACTACATGATGCGTTACTGCGTTATTTTTTATGTAGTATCGGCTAGAAACTGAGAAGATCTGAGTGTTGCAGCGCTGCTGAAGAGGCGACAAAAAAGAGGCGCGCCGCGCGCTGTCTGTGTGTACGTGTGTGTGTGTGTGTGAGTGTGGGAGGGGGCGTGTCTGTGTCTACTATCAAGACGTCATGGCGAACCTCGAAGCCGAGTTTCTTAAAATAGAGATATTTTCAGTACGTTTCTTTTATCGACCACAAAGAAAAGAACATTTTAGCTGAATGTAAGTTTCAAATATGCTGAAACAGCGACAAAAACAACATGCTTCGACGAAGCTAGTAAAGAGACACACACTCACCTCCACCTCCAACAGCGGCTGGATTTTAATGAGGCACTGCACACTGAAGTGAAGGTACACACACTCTGTCAATTCTCTTATATACTCTTTCATTTTAAACTTTTAGAGTGTTTGATTATCACATCACTCTAAATGTTTAGACTATAAAGTTCACAAACCTAAAGAGGGATACTAGTGGGCCAGGCTAATATTTCCTTTTCTCTAAACTAAGTGGGGAAATGTGTAGAGTGTTCTGGGCTTCAGACATGATTTTATTTCAGAATTCCTTGAGAAAACGCCTGGTTAGGCTTTATGTATGTAGTGTGTGCCTTTCTTGTTTTACAGCTATATTGTTATTATGCTGTTTGTTACTTATGTATGTTAAGTTGCAGCTATTTAAAATAGTTTTGTCAATTTGTTCTGGTCTGAAACAAATTGGCCCTTTAAAACATATCTTTGTCTTTGTGTGTTGTATGTAGAGCACATTGCTTAGCAGAGTTCAGTGATGCAAATGCATGTCAAGTTGATCAACAGATTGTATTATTCTCCAGTGCAATAACAGTACTAAAATGAAGGCTAAAAGGGCATTAAATGGGGCCTTAAAAAAATAAAAAAATATATATAAGTAACTAAATAGTTACTTTTCACAGTAACGCATTACTTTTTGGTTTAAGTAACTGAGTTAGTAACTGAGTTACTTTTGAAATAAAGTAACTAGTAACTGTAACTAGTTACTGGTTTTCAGTAACTAACCCAACACTGGCTACAATAACAAACATTGTAAAAAAGTAAAATCCATTGGCAAAGAAGGAGCTGATGAGAAAGTAGCAGACAGAGGGAGAGAAGAGAGGGATTGGGGTGGAGCCGTGTGTGTGTGTGTGTGTGCACGCTTGAAAGAGGCACCACTGAACAAGAGGTAGTGTCTTCTCCTCCTCTGTCAAATAGGTCTGCTTTGGCATATTTTTCCAGAAAAGTTCGGTCTCATAATTAAAACTTGCTGTGGATTAATTAATTAATGAACTACTCGCAAATGTTTTCTTTTGAATTCTACTGCGATTCCTTCCTTCTTTTCCCCGCTGGCCTGTTGTCTTTTTGAGACTCATATCGAGTTGAGCAAAATGGCGAAAAAACACAGAAAAGCCTCACTGAGAAGTGTCTAGTAGTGCAGTGTTTTTCAACCACTGTGCCGCAGCACACTAGTGTGCCGTGAGATACAGTCTGGTGTGCCGTGGGAGATGATCTTATTTCACCTATTTTGGTTAAAAATATTTTTTGCAAACCAGTAATTATAGTCTGCAAATGATGTGTTGTTGTTGAGTGTCGGTGCTGTCTAGAGCTCGGCAGAGTAACCGTGTAATACTCTTCCATATCAGTAGGTGGCAGCAGGTAGCTAATTGCTTTGTAGATGTCGAAAACAGCAATAGGCAGCGTGCAGGTAAAAAGGTGTCTAAACGCTTAAACCAAAAATAAACAAAAAGTGAGTGCCCCTAAGAAAAGGCATTGACGCTTAGGGAAGGCTATGCAGAACGAAACTAAAACTGAACTGGCTACAAAGTAAACAAAAACAGAATGCTGGACAACAGCAAAGACTTACTGTGGAGCAAAAACGGCGTCCACAGGGTACATCCGAACATGACATGACAATCAACAATGTCCCCACAAAGAAGGATAAAAAACAACTGATATATTCTTCATTGCTAAAAAAGTAGATGCGGGAAATATCGCTCAAAGGAAGACATGAAACTGCTACAGGAAAGTACCAAAAAAGGAGAATAAGCCACCAAAATAGGAGCGCAATACAAGAACTAAAACCCTACACACAGAAAAACAGCAAAAAAGTCAAAATAAGTCATGATGTGATGTGACAGGTGGTGACAGTACACCTACTTTGAGACAAGAGCTATATTGATGCATGCTTGGTTATGGTTTTTAAGTCATATCCAACAATTGCGACAATTACTTTTTACTGTCAACTGAGTTTCGTTTTTTAATGATTTCTGCTGTTGGTGTGCCTCCGGATTTTTTCAACGCAAAAAACGTACCTTGGCTCAAAAAAGGTTGAAAAACACTGTAGTAGTGTACAGCGAGTCACGTGGAGGGCTGCGCCTCCCTGAAAAAATGCAGCGCCCTGATTTTTGCCTGCAGGTGCGACAGAAAATGAATGAATGACTGAATGAAGGGTTCGTACACAGAGGCACGGTTGGTTCACGGTTATTTAAAAGTTTGCAAAAAGAGGGGTCCGTAAATCAAAGTTCCACCGTGCGATAAACGCCATCTGGACACCAAGCGTACAAGTCGACATATAGATGCCTCTCCTAATTAATCACGCCACACGCCTTCGTCTATAATGTTGTTAAATCCGACGTTACACACAACCCCAGCAGCTGTGTAGCCCAGGGGTCGGCAACCCAAAATGTTGAAAGAGCCATATTGAACCAAAAATACAAAAACAAATCTGTCTAGAGCCGCAAAAATTTAAAAGCCATATTACATACAGATAGTGTGTCATGAGATATAAATTGAATTAAGAGGACTCAAAGGAAACTAAATGAGCTAAAATATAGCTACAAATGAGGCATAATGATGCAATATGTACATATAGCTAGCCTAAATAGCATATTAGCATCGATTAGCTTGCAGTCATGCAGTGACCAAATATGCCCGATTAGCACTCCACACAAGTCAATAACATCAACAAAACTCACCTTTGTGCATTCACGCACAACCTTAATAGTTTGGTGGACAAAATGAGACAGAAAAAGAAGTGGCATAAAACACGTCGTAGAAAGTCGGAGAAAAGTTATAAATGTAAACAAACTACGGTAAGTTCAAGGACCGCCAAAATTAGTAGGACAAAACGGCGCTCACCAAATACTCGAATCCGTGAAGCTGACAGTGTGCTTTATAACAATTAGGGAGGTTTGTGTCATGTTTGTCCTCCTACAGAAACCATATTAAAACAAAAAAATAATTTTTTTCCCACTCATCTTTTTCCATTTTTCATACATTTTTTAAAAAGCTCCAGAGAGCCACTAGGACGGCGCTAAAGAGCCGCGGGTTGCCGACCCCTGGTGTAGCCAAACCTAACATTAACATCATCATTTATTCATTCCTGGACAACTTCATCGTCACTTTTATGCACAGGTTGTACAGTTAAATGCCCCCCCCCCAATCCGGCGAACCTTTCAAAAGGTTGCGCCTCTTTATCTGACATTTTACAAGCAGCACATTTCATGACAGTTTCTCCCAGCCTCCCTCCCTGTGATGTGCTGCCAAATCCCCCGGAGGGAGTGTTGCTATTATGCATCAACATATGAGACAAAATGGCTGACACGAGCGTTGTGCTGAGATAATGCCAAAACACAAGCAATGTGTTAAAAAGAAAAAGAAAAAAAAAGGCGAGCGTTAGCATCAAGGCTATTAGTGCGTTAGAGTTATCACCTGTCAAAAACATTCATGCTTTTGTGTGTCCAAGATTTTTGACAGGGCAAATCATACTTGCCAACCTTGAGACCTCCGATTTCGGGAGGTGGGGGGTGGGGGGGTGTGGTCGGGGTGGGGCGGGGGCGTGGCTAAGAGGGGAGGAGTATATTTACAGCTAGAATTCACCAAGTCAAGTATTTCATATATATATATATATACACATATATATATATACACATATATATACTGTATATATATATATATATAATAAAATAAATAAATATATATATATATATAGCTAGAATTCACTGAAAGTGAAGTATTTTCTTATATATCTATCTATCAAGAGGGACAGAGACAGCACACAGTGCATGTGGATCACATGTTACCATGGCGAGAAAACATGGAGAGACTGCCAGTTATATAGTCTCCACCAGTTGCAGAAAATGTGCCATCAGTACAACTGGACAGTGCTGTTTCAGTTACATCACCAGGACCATCAGTGAGTCAGACACAAACTAATCTAATCATTGAACCAGATTCAAGGGCTGCTGAGTTGCCATCATCAGAACCCAGATCACCCACAACAAAAACCCCACCAGTGATCCGCAGATACCCAGAAAGGTTTCGAGTACCACCAAAAAAAACGGAATCTCTGAAGACAGTATACAAATCTGTGTTAAAGATGTACAAATACTGTTTGTATAATAAGAATGTTATTGTTTACAAATGAGGGTTAAGAGTTCAGTACTAAAAAAAAAAGAATGTGGCTTAAGTACAGTTTTTTAATTGAGCTGCTGCATTTTTTGGTTGGGTTGTTTATTTCTTTTGAGTAACTTCTACATTTATAAAAGGGGAGGAATGTAATAGAGTGATCTATGTTTGTCTGTTGCCATCTCCTGGTGAATGTTGGCTATAGCGTACTGGGGTTACTTTTTGGTTGGCCAACGATTTATGTGGTGTTGCGCACCTGACGTCAAGTGTGTGAGTCTGTTCTGAAGTCTACAGTAAAGAGACGTACTTCATCACCTCGCCTGGTTATTGCCTCCAACTCAATATGTTACAACAACATTGGAGGGGGCGTGGCCTCCAGGTCCGCCTGAATTTTGGGAGATTTTCGGGAGAAAATTTGTCCCGGGGGGTTTTCGGGAGAGGCGCTGAATTTCGGGAGTCTCCCGGAAAATCCGGGAGGGTTGGCAAGTATGGGGCGAATGATGAGAGACGAGTATTTACACTGTAGTGCGGAGGTTCCGCAAACTTTATTTCACCAAGTACCACCTTAGAAAAAATGTGGCTTGTATGCTATTGTGTGCTTAGCTGTTGTGTAGCTGCTAGCAGCCTACCATGTTAACTTTTGTGAATGACTTGACTAAAATACAAGAAAAGCCCAACCTTGTGTGCTTACTGGAGGACATTAGTTAGTTTATTATTAGTCTTCGGTCAGTGGTCAACAAAATAAACAAACAGTTTTACATAAACAAACAGTTGCACCTGTTGCTGTACAGAATTCCTAGGCGCAGTCAAGGCGTTGAGGGGATCCGGTTTGGTGGCTGCAGGATTAGGTTTCTGCTTTTTGCAGATGATGTTGTCCTGATGGATTCATCTGGCCAGGATCTTCAGCTCTCACTGGATCGGTTCGCAGTCGAGTGTGAAGTGACTGGGATGAGAATCAGCACCTCCAAGTCCGAGTCCATGGTTCTCGCTCGGAAAAGGGTGGAGTGCCATCTACGAGGCGCGGAGGAGATCCTGCCCCAAGTGGAGGAGTTCAAGTACCTCGGAGTCTTGTTCACGAGCGAGGGAAGAGTGGATCGTGAGATCGACAGGCGGATCGGTGCGGCATCTTCAGTAATGCGGACGCTGTATCGATCTGTTGTGGTGAAGAAGGAGCTGAGCCGGAAGGCAAAGCTCTCAATTTACCGGTCGATGTACGTTCCCATCCTCACCTATGGTCATGAGCTTTGGGTTATGACCGAAAGGACAAGATCACGGGTACAAGCGGCCGAAATGTGTTTCCTCCGCCGGGTGGCGGGGCTCTCCCTTAGAGATAGGGTGAGAAGCTCTTCCATCCGGGGGGAGCTCAAAGTAAAGCCGCTGCTCCTCCACATCGAGAGGAGCCAGATGAGGTGGTTCGGGCATCTGGTCAGGATGCCACCCGAACGCCTCCCTAGGGAGGTGTTTAGGGCACGTCCAACCAGTAGGAGGCCACGGGGAAGACCCAGGACACGTTGGGAAGACTATGTCTCCCGGCTGGCCTGGGAACGCCTCGGGATTCCCCTGGAAGAGCTGGACCAAGTGGCTGGGGAGAGGGAAGTCTGGGCTTCTCTACTTAGGCTGCTGCCCCCGCGACCCGACCTCGGATAAGCGGAAGAAGATGGATGAATGGATGGAAACAGTTGTACATTCATAAATTGAAAATGTTGCAGACCGAAAGGGTTTAGGCAGAAGTTGAACACTTATTGCGCCTAACCCTACAGACAATGTCAAATACAAGATGAGCTTCCTAAAAATATAAAATTTCCTTTGCACAACATATTATAAATACACTTTGTACACAACATAAACATTGTTCAATTATATACACAGTGAAGACATGTGAAATATCCTTGTACACATGTTAAACCTTTGCACCAATTATATATTACATACAAACAATTATACTTCCATTATTATTTACATCCCACATTTAGTTTGTAATTACCAATAATCATCTACTGTGTTGATTCAAGAGTGATATATTTTTCCAAGACATTGGCCTTAAAGTGTTTTTTAAATGTGTGAATGGAACTGGAATATTTTAAGGCAGGTATATATATATATATATATATATGTATATATACATATTTACATCGTCTTTATAATACGTTTTGTCATTTAACATAATTTAACATTGATGTTCATCAACATTTAACATTGTCACGTTATCGATGGGAAAATTCATTTTTAGACAATATGATTTGCCTGAGCGGCTAGGAGACACAGAGAGTAACAAGCGGTAGAAAATGGATTAGAAAGGAAAGATTAAAAAATAAATAAATTAACTTGGGACTTCCCGTGGGCCGGATTTTGGATGCTGGGGGGCCGGATCCGGCCCGCAGGCCGTAGTTTGGGGACCCTGTTTTAAGGAATCATCCAAACTGTTCCACAGATGAACCCCTCTGACAGAAACACATCTACTTTTTAAGCTCGTTCTTATGTTTGCTTTCTGAAAGACATTAAGATGTTATGTATGGTATCGGAGCGCCTGTATAGGACATTTTAAATGCAAGTTGAAATTATCTGATACTTTTGATTTTTTTTAATATATTGGACCGATATACAATATCAGTATCGGCTTGGGATACTCATTATTATAATTTAATATGTTTATTGTTCAATTATTATGTAGTTCTAGCCCAGTGGTTCTTAACCTTGTTGGAGGTAACGAACCCCACCAGTTTCATATGCGCATTCACCGAACCCTTCTTTAGTGAAAAATAAATTTTTATTTTTTTTTCCAAATTCAAGAAAAGGTTACATGTTTTTTTACTGGTGCACAAAATGAACCGTGCATGAATATCACCTTGTTCAAAGAACAAAACCAACACAGTGCATGAACTCACAACAAATTACACACCTTACACACATTATCATGAATTGATTAACGTGGACCCCGACCGACTTAAACAAGTTGAAAAACTTATTGGGGTGTTACCATTTAGTGGTCAATTGTACGGAATATGTACTGTACTGCTTCATATAATGTATTCTCTTCCTTTGCAATCTACTAGTAAACGTTTCAATCAATCAATCAAAAAACCTGCAAATCAGATGGAAAATTAGAGGGAACATTGTTTGGGGGTATCCATAATACGGCGATAGGGAGAAGTTTTTATTTACACGATAAGTCGGATGTGTCTTTACCTCCGTGGCGGAGGCTCCGCCGAACCCCCGAGGCCGACTCACCGAACCCCTAGGGTTCGATCGAACCCAAGTTAAGAACCACTGGTCTAGCCAAAATGCTACTGTGTACTTAGCTGTTGTGTAGCAGCTAGCTCCTAGTAGCATGTTTACCTTTTGCAAACAACTTGACTAAAATACAAAAAAAGGCCAACCTTGTGTGCTTATTGGAGGACATTTAGATATGATGTTTTGTATCAGAGATTTTAAATGCAAGTTGATATAACACCATACGTGCTTCTTTTTCTTTCTTTTGTTTTACACCAAACCGATACCCAAAGTCAATATCGGATCAGGGCATCCCATTTTGCCATTTATTATGTTTATCGTTCACTTATTATGTATGTCTGGCTTGTGTGCTATTGTGTGCTTAGCTATTGTGCAGGTGCTAGCTCCTAGGAATAAACCATGTTTACCTTTTGTACACGACTTGACCAAAATACAAGAAAACCCCAACCTTGTGTGCTTATTGGAGGACATTTAGATATAATTTGTTGCATTGGAGCGCTTGTATCGGCGATTTTAGATCAGGGGTGTCAAACGTAGGTTTTATCCAACCCGCGAGATGAGTTTGACAAGTATAAAAATGAGCCAAAATTTTTTAATGAAAGAAACCGGTGTTGTAAATGTGTCCACTAGATGTCGCCATAGCAATTCTTTGTATCTTTGTAGATGATGCTCCATATGTAGAAACAATAAAACCACATGATGTTAGTGCACCAGTCGAGGAAAATGATCAAACTACAAAAATAACACCCTGTACTTTGATTTTGATATTTTTTTTTTTATCTTGATAGATTGAAAATGAACACCAATGAGTTGACTGATGAACATTATCACATCATTTATTCAGAAAGTATAAATAACGACAAATAAAGATAAAATACCATTAACCGCAACATGTAAGTTCAACAAAAACCCAACAACATTATGATTTGTACATTTTCACAATATGCTTGTTGTATTTTTAAACAAAGAAAACAATCTGAAGTTGTCTTTATTTGTAAGTTATCATGCCGTGATTTTACCAGTCCGGCCCACTTGGGAGTATATTTTTCTCCATGTGGCCCCCGATCTAAAATTTGTTTGACACCCCTGCTTCAGATGCGAGCTGATATAATCCTTTTTTTTAATTTTTTATATTGGACCGATATCCAATGTCAAAATAGGATGGGGACACCCCTATTTTGCAATTTAATATGTTTATGGTTCAATTATGGCTAGGGATGTCTGATAATGGCTTTTTGCCGATATCCGATATTCCAATATTGTCCAACTCTTTAATTACCGATACCGATATCAACCGATATATACAGTTGTGGAATTAACACATTATTATGCCTAATTTGGACAACCACGTATGGTGAAGATATGGTACTTTACATTTTTTTTAAATAAAATAAAATAAGATAAATAAATTAAAAACATTTTCTTGAATAAAAAATAAAGTAAAACAATATAAAAACAGTTACATAGAAACTAGTAATGAATGAAAATGAGTTAAATTAACTGTTAAAGGTTAGTACTATTAGTGGACCAGCAGCACGCACAATCATGTGTGCTTACGGACTGTATCCCTTGCAGACTGTATTGATATATAATGTAGGAACCAGAATATTAATAACAGAAAGAAACAACCCTTTTATGTGAATGAGTGTAAATGGGGGAGGAAGGTTTTTTGGGTTGGTGCACTAATTGTAAGTGTATCTTGTGTTTTTTATGTTGATTTAATAAAAAAAAAAACAATAAAAAAAAACGATACCGATAATAAAAAAAACGATACCGATAATTTCCGATATTACATTTTAACGCATTTATCATTAAAATATCGGCAGGCCGATATTATCGGACATCTCTAATTATGATGTATCTCCAGCTTGTATGCTTAGCTGTTGTGTAGCTGCAAGCTACACATTTTGTAAATGACTTGATCAAAGCACAAGAAAAGACCAACCTTGTGTGCTTACTGCACCTAACTTAAAATCCATTCTAAAAGAGGTGTTCTTGTGCCAATTTTTAAGTTCCTCCCCCCTGTTGGTGGGTTTAGTTTGTGGTAACACGGGGCACTAAATCCCCGTCCTGCCTTTAAGAACCAAAGTATCCACAGTGAAGACAGACAGCAGGTTACAGCGTGGGGTTAATGGGGGCCGACGGGGTCTGCAACACACCATTTGGCTGCAGTGTGGGTGGCATGGCCGCACACAGCTGCTCCCAATTACTTTGCGTTGGATTGTGTAGCGTTCAGACGCACACGTTCCTGCTCTGATACCGCCGTAACACCGGGCAATTAAAGTAGTCAGATCTAAATGAATTGAACCACTAAACGTTCTATCGTGCCCTAACAGACTCGGTCAGAGGAGGAGAATAAAATGAATTTGCCGCCGTGCTCCATCCCAGCCTCGCTCCGAGGCCTTATGGAATATTGATCTGCGGGTCTATTAAAAGACAGCCTTGCATGACAAAATGGCCGGCCTCCTCGTCGGGCCCCGCACGTGCTGGGGTGACGACGGCGTGCAATCAATCTGGCGAGCCAAGGAGAGGAAAATCCAACTTTTTGATTGCTTCTTCCTCCACTTTAAATGAGAAAGAATTTACTTTATTTGGTTCTTTTTACCCCAAAACACCCAGTGATGAACTATGAATGAACAAGTTGCATGAGAAGCAGCCACTGGTTGATACATCACAGCATATCATAGCAACTCCTTGATACTGTCCAAGGCTGTATTCACCTGACGTCACGTCCGGCGGCATTTTGCCCTTTTCCAAGAAGAATGCCCTATGCTTGCCTTGTTTTAGGCCAGACATGGGCCTAAAACCGTGCCCGTTAAGCTTTTCAATCCGGCCCACCCGACATTCCCCCCCAATTTTTTTTAGATCTTAAAAATGGAAACTGTAGCTGCCATTATGATGTGCGGTGATGTTTTCAAATTACCGTAAGTCTTGAACTATACAAAGTATTTCAATGGTTGGAATCTGCGCTTTTGCATGATATACTAGTGTGGAGGGGGACGTGGCCTGCGAGCCTGCAGCGAGGCGGGGTGTGCCAGGACCGGCCTCGAAGTCAGCGACAGGTGCGTAGATGGCCCACCTGGGTCTTGTTATCTACAAACCCCGTTTCCATACGAGTTGGGAAATTGTGTTAGATATAAATATAAACGGAATACAGTGATTTGCAAATCATTTTCAACCCATATTCAGTTGAATATGCTACAAAGACAACACATTTGATGTTCAAACTGATAAACTTTTTTTTTTTTTTGCAAATAATCATTAACTTTAGAATTTGATGCCAGCAACACGTGACAAATAAGTTGGGAAAGGTAGCAACAAATACTGATAAAGTTGAGGAATGCTCATCAAACACTTATTTGGAACATCCCACAGTTGTGCAGGCTAATTGGGAACAGGTGGGTGCCATGATTGGGTATAAAAGTGGATTCCATGAAATGCTCAGTCATTCACAAACAAGGATGGGGCGAGGGTCACCACTTTGTCAACAAATGCGTGAGCAAATTGTTGAACAGTTTAAGAAAAACCTTTCTCAACCACCTATTGCAAGGAATTTAGGGATTTCACCATCTACGGTCCGTAATATCATCAAAGGGTTCAGAGAATCTGGAGAAATCACTGCACGTAAGCAGCTAAGCCTGTGACCTTCGATCCCTCAGGCTGTACTGCATCAACAAGCGACATCAGTGTGTAAAGGATATCACCACATGGGCTCAGGAACACTTCAGAAACCCACTGTCAGTAACTACAGTTGGTCGCTACATCTGTAAGTGCAAGTTATAACTCTCCTATGCAAGGCGAAAACCGTTTATCAACAACACCCAGAAAGGCAGTCGGCTTCGCTGGGCCTGAGCTCATCTAAGATGGACTGATACAAAGTGGAAAAGTGTTCTGTGGTCTGACGAGTCCACATTTCAAATTGTTTTTGGAAACTGTGGACGTCGTGTCCTCCGGACCAAAGAGGAAAAGAACCATCTGGATTGTTCTAGGCGCAAAGTTGAAAAGCCAGCATCTGTGATGGCATGGGGGTGTATTAGTGGCACCATTAATGCTGAAAGGTACATACAGGTTTTGGAGCAACATATGTTGCCATCCAAGCAACGTTACCATGGACGCCCCTGCTTATTTCAGCAAGACAATGCCAAGCCACGTGTTACATCAACGTGGCTTCATAGTAAAAGAGTGGGGGCACTAGACTGGCCTGCCTGTAGTCCAGAACTGTCTTCCATTGAAAATGTGTGGCGCATTATGAAGCCTAAAATACCACAATGGAGACCCCCGGACTGTTGAACAACTTAAGCTGCACATCAAGCAAGAATGGGAAAGAATTCCACCTGAGAAGCTTAAAAAATGTGTCTCCTCAGTTCCCAAACGTTTATTGAGTGTTGTTAAAAGGAAAGGCCATGTAACACAGTGGTGAACATGCCCTTTCCCAACTACTTTGGCACGTGTTGCAGCCATGAAATTCTCAGTTAATTATTATTTGCAAAAAAAATAAAGTTTATGAGTTTGAACATCAAATATGTTGTCTTTGTAGTGCATTCAATTGAATATGGGTTGAAAAGGATTTGCAAATCATTGTATTCCGTTTATATTTACATCTAACACAATTTCTCAACTCATATGGAAACAGTGTTTGTAATCACCTGTCGCTCTGTATAAGCAGCAACCGGGAGGAGAGATGTTTTGGGAGCTGGAGGGAGAGCACGAGCCAGAGCCAGAGCGGAAAAAGACAATTGCTGAAAAGCAACCCAGAGAATGATCTGCAAAATAAAACTGTATTTTAAAACAATGAAACGGGCTCGCTTGGAGATGCTTAGTGGTCAGGAGGACCCACTGGAAGGCAACTTCCACAACTAGTTACTGCAGAAACCCAGAAACGCCGCCGGCTTCGTTGGGCCCGAGCTCATCTAAGATGGACTGATGCAAAGTGGAAAAGTGTTCTGTGGTCTGACGAGTCCACATTTCAAATTGTTTTAGAAAACTGTGGACGTCGTGTCCTCCGGAACAAAGAGGAAAAGAACCATCCGCATTGTTATAGGCGCAAAGTTGAAAAGCCAGCATGTGTGATGGTATGGGGGTGTATTAGTGCCCAAGACATGGGTAACTTACACATCTGTGAAGGCATCATTAAAGCTGGAAGGTACAAACAGGTTTTGGAGCAACATATGTTGCCATCCAAGCAACGTTATCATGGACGCCCCTGCTTATTTCAGCCACGTGTTACAACAGTAACAACAGTTCATAGTAAAAGAGTGCGGGCTAGACTGACCTGCCTGTAGTCCAGACCTGTCTCCCATTGAAAATGTGTGGCGCAATATGAAGACTAAAATACAACAACGGAGACCCCCGACTGTTGAACAACTTAAGCTGTACATCAAGCAAGAATGGGAAATAATTCCACCTGAAAAGCTTCAAAAATTGGTCTCCTCAGTTCCCAAACATTTACTGAGTGTTGTTAAAAGGAGAGGCCATGTAACACAGTGGTAAAAATGCCCCTGTGCCAACTTTTTTGCAATGTGTTGCTGCCATTAAATTCTAAGTTAATGATTATTTGTAAAAAAAAAATTAAGTTTCTCATTTCGAACATTAAATATCTTGTCTTTGCAGTCTATTCAATTGAATATAAGTTGAAAAGGATTTGCAAATCATTGTATTCTGTTTTTATTTACGAATTACACAACATGCCAACTTCACTGGTTTTGAGTTTTGTACTTTTTAGTTGTAAGATCTCGGCCCCTTGCGTACTCAGATAGATCGTACTCTGTTTGCTGCACAGTAGCCATGTTGGTTTGGGGGCCCACCACTTTATTTACTTCTGTTGAAAAGTCACATGACTGGATTCAACCTATTGCTTTTTCGCTCCTCGACCACACTTTCCATCTTCTTGCTGTAAAAATGTTAACATATCCTGAGCACAAAGTCAAGGCTGGGCTCTCAGCATCCTTGCACTCTGATATGATAAATGTGTGTTTGTCTCAGCATTAGCACAACTTTAATGCTTGTGAAGAATACTTGTCAGGCTTCATTCTACCGTTTTTGGCTGGTATGTTACATAACATTAACGGGAAGGCTTGTCTCTCAGCAAACCCTTTTGACACAATAGCATTTAATCCTATATTCATGTCTCTCTACATACTAAAAAAATGTTCTTAATGCAAAATAATTTTGCATTCTACTATTTTTGGTCATACAGTGCAGTGGAGTACATTTTTGACACATGATACCAGTAAAGGGACCTATAATTATCTTTTCCGACTTATAAAAGTTGTTACAATGTTGGATACTCGTGTTAAACAATGCCAAAGCGTCAAATCTTTAGGATTTGGATGCCTCCGTTCGCAAGGTTTTGCAGTGTTGACTTTGTAGTGACGTCACAGCGAGGTGGACACACTTATTTGATCAAGCTCTTAGCCAGAAAAAACACTAAAAAGATCGGATAAATCGCTTCAGAAAACAGAAATGCAATGACACAGATGCTAATCAATCAGCGACCTAATGTAGTTTATATTGTGACCGGGTGAATCTATAAAATGTTTATGAAGTTTATTATCGACCGTGTCTCTTAAAAAAAATACAAAAAATAGCGTTGACGTCTTCAAGATATATATTTGAACATTCTACATCAGGGATGTCCTAGCTTTGCGAGGGCCAAGTCTAGAGAAATTGCAGGATGCGTGGGCCACTTTTCATTAATTTTGTATAAGAAAGATACTAAAACCAATACAATGTAGGTCATTATACGCTGATATCTGGAAAAATAGAAAAAACATCTACATCTTAGTTTTGTGTTATAGGTACCAAAGCAAATGACATCATTCAAGATTATTTTCATAATGATTTTATTTTTTATTTATGTTAATTCTGCTCTAAAGTAAATTTCCTTGCCTAATCTAACCCTCTTAATGGTATTACATTTCTTCTTCTTATCATTATATTACTAGGATGACAGGGGATGCAAAACAATAAGAGTGCAATACTTTTTCATAACATGGTCACTACTGCCGAGTTTCTCTTGTTATATTCTGATTTTACTGTTATATTTTTATTCTCATTGTTGCTTTTTATTTTTATTCTTATTGTAATATTTTTAAATTTTGTTTCCATGTATACCCCCATTATTTACCGCAGTTTTCGGAGTATAAGTCACACCGGCCGAAAATGCATAATAATGAAGGGAAAAAACATATATAAGTCGCACTGGAGTATAAGTCGCATTTTTTGGGGACATTTATTTGATAAAACCCAACACCAAGAATAGACATTTGAAAGGCAATTTAAAATAAATAAAGAATAGTGAACAACAGGCTGAATAAGTGTACGTTATATGACGCATAAATAACCAACTGAGAACGTGCCTGGTATGTTTTTGATAGATTGATTGATTGAGACTTTTATTAGTAGGTTGCACAGTGAAGTACATATTCCGTACAATTGACCACTAAATGGTAACACCCGAATAAGTTTTTTAACTTGTTTAAGATGGGGTCCACTTAAATTGATTCATGATACAGATATATACAATCATATATACTATCATCATAATACAGTCATCACACAAGATAATCATCAGGGTGTATACATTGAATTATTTACATTATTTACAATTCGGGGTGTGGAGGGGCGGGAGGGGGTTAGGTTTGGTTGTCATCATCAGTCATCAACAATTGAGAACAGAGACATGGACATTGAAACCGTGTAGGTCTGACTTGGTAGGATATGTACAGCAAGTAGTGGACATAGAGAGAGAGATCAGAAGGCATAAGAAAAGTATCTACATTTGATTGTGTCATGTCTGTGTAATCATGTTTCGTTTTAGTCATGTTTTGTTTTGTTTAGTTATTGGACTCTTTAGTTTCTGGCTTTTCACTCCCTTGTCTTGTTTCCATAGTTACCCATTAGTTTCACCTGTTCCACGTTTGGACTCATTGTGCACTCTTGTTTGTCACCATAGCAACCCATTAGTTTTCACCTGTCACGTCACGCACCTGTTTCACGTTTTGACTCACGCACCTGTTTTCACTAATCATGTCACTAGTATTTAAGTTCATTGTTTTCAGTTTGTCGTTCTGGCAACATCCGGATTCATACCCCTGTCACACTGTTTACCTCTGCGTACTTCATGCCCTGTCCAAGTAAGTTTTTTCGATTCATGCCACAGTTAGCGACTTTTGTTCATGTCCTTAGTTTTTTTCTGTCAAGACTTGGACTATGGCGTGGTTTGTTCTCCCGTGGTGCAAATGAACATTTGGACCAGACATGGCGTGAAGGTGAAGACACAATTAATTTTACTATAACAAAAAGAACAAACTAAAGGCGCGCACAAGGCGGAAGTACAAACTTGACAAATGAAACCAATACTTGCACGTAGGCAAAAAACTAAGGACATGAACAAAAGTCGCTAACTGTGGCATGAATCGAAAAAACTTACTTGGACAGGGCATGAAGTACGCAGAGGTAAACAGAGTGTGACAGGGGTATGAATCCGGATGTCGCCAGAACGACAAACTGAAAACAATGAACTTAAATACTAGTGACATGATTAGTAAAAACAGGTGCGTGACTCAAAACGTGTAACAGGTGCGTGACGTGACAGGTGAAAACTAATGGGTTGCTATGGTGACAAACAAGAGTGCACAATGAGTCCAAACGTGGAACAGGTGAAACTAATGGGTAACTATGGAAACAAGACAAGGGAGTGAAAAGCCAGAAACTAAAGAGTCCAATAACTAAACTAAACAAAACATGACTAAAACAAAACATGATTACACAGACATGACAGATTGTTTCCATTTGATTATTAACAATCTGGGGAGGGTGTTAGTTTAGGGTTGAAGTTGCCTGGAGGTGTACTTTTATTGCGGTTTTGAAGGAGGATAGAGATGCCCTTTCTTTTATACCTGATGGGAGCGCATTCCACATTGATGTGGCATAGAAAGAGAATGAGTTAAGACCTTTGTTAGATCGGAATCTGGGTTTAACATGGTTAGTGGAGCTCCCCCTGGTGTTGTGGTTATGGCGGTCATTTACGTTAAGGAAGTAGTTTGACATGTACTTTGGTATCAGGGAGGTGTAACGGATTTTATAGACTAGGCTCAGTGCAAGTTGTTTTACTCTGTCCTCCACCCTGAGCCAGCCCACTTTGGAGAAGTGGGTAGGAGTGAGATGGGATCTGGGGTGAAGGTCTAGAAGTAATCTGACTAGCTTGTTCTGGGATGTTTGGAGTTTAGATTTGAGGGTTTTGGAGGTGCTAGGGTACCAGGAGGTGCATGCGTAATGTAACATATTATGGTAAGAGTCATTCAAATAACTATAACATATAGAACATGCTATACGTTTACCAAACAATCTGTCACTCCTAATCGCTAAATCCCATGAAATCTTATACGTCTAGTCTCTTACGTGAATGAGCTAAATAATATTATTTGATATTTTACGGTAATGTGTTAATAATTTCACACATAAGTCGCTCCTGAGTATAAGTCGCACCCCCGGCCAAACTATGAAAAAAACTGCGACTTATAGTCCGAAAAATCCGGTACTTTTTAAATTCGATCTCAATTCTGTACACTGCTGCTGGAATTTTAATTTTCCTGAGGGAACTCTCCTGAATGAATCAATAAAGTACTATCTATCTATCTTATATTTACTAATATTATTATTATACCGTCAACTAAAACGCTTTTTTCTTATTCAAGACATGTTTATTTTGTCTATAGAATGTGTCGCGGCCCAATAAAACCCTTTGGACGTCACTGTTCTATATTTTCAAAAGATAAATTATATAATACTTTTGGAGAGGATGGGGGGCGTGGTTTCATTTGCAATCTGGAACCACCTCCAGAATCTTGCAGGCAGACTCCAAAAAGGGGTTATAAAATTGACTGTGGAGCAAAATGTATACCAAAACATATCCAATAGATATTATCTGGACCACAGTTTTAGATGTAGAATAAAATCATCACAGGTCCCCTTTAAATGTGAAGGCTTGTCTTGCTGCATGTTACAACTGTTGACGCGCGGCAGTAGTGTCCACGTTTGGACACACAGTAGCGTCTGTCTGATGGTCGATCGTGCAAAGCTACTTTTGGATACATGACGTTAAATGTGAGGGCTTTTTTCGCTGCATTCTACCTTTTTTGACGCGCAGTAGTGTCGATGCTCGTGTTTCAGCATCCCCGTGTTTTGGCAATCGATAGCATTTTCTGGTCAATTTTTTAAGTGAAATGATAAAAAAAAGCTTCATTGCATTCAATGGCTTGCTGGTTGCAGGAGCTCCGTGCTCTTGTGGATGCTCCTTTTGTGTTCTTGATCTTTCCCTCGTTTTCCTGAGTTTTTTGCCTTTTGCCTGTGCAACAACAAGTGGAACTTTCGTGACTTATCGATCTGCCATGTTTGCAACAGCTGTTGGCTCTCTGCCACACCGGAGTCCTCGTGTGGAGACCGGAGGAGACGGGGCTTTGGAACTATTGTTGAGCGTCGGCATGGACGAGCTTCACGGAGCCCTGGCTGAATGATGAGCACGCATCGGACACTTAGGTCTCCCTGGACCGATTCTCGCTAATTCGCACGGACTGGGCATTGGCTGAGAGCTAGTGGGCAGCCTAGGGCAGAGTCCCCAGCTGACATTGATACAATGTTGATTATACATACATGACCTTTAAAACTGACTTTGAAACATCCATCCATCCATCCATCTTCTTCCGCTTATCCGAGGTCGGGTCGCGGGGGCAGCAGCTTAAGCAGGGAAGCCCAGACCTCCCTCTCCCCAGCCACTTCGTCCAGCTCCTCCCGGGGGATCCCGAGGCGTTCCCAGGCCAGCCGGGAGAGATAGTCTTCCCAGCGTGTCCTGGGTCTTCCCCGTGGCCTCCTACCGGTCGGACGTGCCCGAAACACCTTCCTAGGGACGCGTTCGGGTGGCATCCTGACCAGATGCCCGAACCACCTCATCTGGCTCCTCTCGATGTGGAGGAGCAGCGCCTTTACTTTGAGCTCCCCCCGAATGACAGAGCTTCTCACCCTATCTCTAAGGGAGAGCCCCGCCACTCGGCGGAGGAAACTCATTTCGGCCGCTTGTACCCGTGATCTTGTCCTTTCGGTCATGACCCAAAGCTCATGACCATAGGTGAGGATGGGAACGTAGATCGACCGGTAAATCGAGAGCTTTGCCTTCCGGCTCAGCTCCTTCTTCACCACAACTTTGAAACAACGTTGCAAAACAGTTGTATTTGTAAATTGAAACAACATCGATGTCCAATGTTGGATCCACGTTGTTGGTTGATAAATGACCTAATTTCAATGGTCAAATCAACGTCACAACCTGACGTTGAATAAACGTCAGAAAGCACGTTGTTTCAACATTGTAGTTGTGTTGTCGAATATTGGTTGGAACATGACCAAATTTCAACGGTCAAATCAAAGTCAGAACCCAAGATTGATTAAACGTTGTCAAAAAGCATGTCGTTTCAACGTTATGTTCGTGTTGCTTAATGTCAGGACCTCAGTCAACAAGTTCTCAAAGTTGTTTCAATGTCTTGTGCCTGCTAAGCTGGCTCTCTTGGTTGCTTTGTTGAGTCTGTTCCTGTCTCTGGTCTATGCATGGTGCAATAGTATGTGCACCATATATATTTTGCTAATTTGCTTTTTTTTCCATTGTGTTTTACTGTTGTAGCTGTATGTAGAAACGGTACCACTGAAGTGGCACTGGTTGCATCAGCTCTGTGCTCTTTTTTAATGTCTTTTATATTGACCTCTCATGTAATTTACCTTATATTTTAGCCTTTTAGTATCTTCACTGCAACCACATAACTTCCCCATGGTGGGATGAATAAAGTCTACCCTATCCTATTCCATTACAGTGAATACTCAGCATACCTCCTTGACAAGAGCATGAATTTGAATTTGAGAGTCAATAATGTCTCAGCATTCTCACCATACATTGCCTGACACACGGTCGCATTAGCGTTGCTGCTGGTTTCTCAGTATTCACAAAATAAATGCAGTTGATGCCCAATAGCGGTTTGTTGACTCCTCTCAACATACATTTGTGGCTTATCTCTTCGCATTTCCGCAAAAACTTTTTGACACTTGAGGAAAACTGTGTAATTGGCACTCATCTTTCATAGTACTTGCGTGTCCATTAAAACACTGGTTTAATTAAACGTCACACAAACTTTATTGAATCAGAGGAACACAAATATTTATGTACACAATGGCTAAATGAACTTTCTGGCCTTACAGCTGCTGTCATATATCGTAGTTTTCCTCTTTTTTTGTACATCAACTGAAAATACAAAGTTACATTAAACATGCCTTTTGATAAAAATATTTATACAAAAAATTTAACATTTTGTTTTTTTTTCTTCTTTATACAACAGTTTTTCGCGTCTCTAACAAAGCCCGAAGTCACTCACTCACACACGGACTCAGTCAGTATACTGTTGTTGATTGACAGTCTAGTCTAGCTGCTGTTTCCATGGTAACCACTACTTACACAGGGAGAGGATGTCGAGCCAAAAAAAAAAAGGGCATAAAAATGACCACACTCGCTCTTACGCTCTCACAATTTAAAAAAAAAACAATATTTTAACACTGAAAATAAAATAATTGTTAATCCATCCATAATGACAAATAATCTTGCTGACCTTGGATTTAAAGTGCCAGCACACACATTAATCTCCAGTCGGTATTTTTTGTGTTTTGTTTCGGTAATAGCTGGCAGGTGTAAAGTATGCTTAGTACTATAAATAATACTCTAGTTCAGCGGTTCCCAAACTTTGTTCACCAAGTACCACCTCAGAAAACGCTTGGCTCTCCAAGTACCACCATAATGACTAAACATTAAAGTACAGTAGCATAGTAGGCCTAAATATTAATGAAAAACAAGGCAGAGGTTTTATTTACCAAGTATATTGAATATTTCTGGCCAATGTAACATTACACACAGTTTGAACAGTAATACTGTGTTTGAATATATACCGCATTTTTCGGAGTATAAGTCGCACCTTAGTATAAGTCGCACCTGCTGAAAATGCATAATAAAAAAGGAAAAAAAACATATAAAAGTCGCACTGGAGCCCGGTCAAACTATGAAAAAAACTGCGACTTATAGTCCGAAAAATACGTAATTAGGTGATTCTTTTGCGTACCATCAGATGGTGCCTGGGTACCACTAGTTTGAGAATCACTGCTCTAGTTGCCATTTCGGAGGGTTGCTAGCTAGCGACCACCTTCTAGTTTTTCTGAAGATTGGCCGCGTCAGAAGTGATGGCAACAACGCATAATAAAGCTAACTATTAGCTTCTGCGCTAACTCAAGAATTACCGGTAGGTCATTAAATTGATCCGTCCAATCCAAATTACACACTGCAAATATCAATTGTGTCGGTGGGGGGGGCGGGAGAGAGAAACACATTGAGTTGTTGAAGACTGGAGGCGGACCAAAATTAAGCTTTAAAATAAATACTTTAGCGCATGTTGAGAAGACGCAAACACACAAAATGTGAATAAATAAATTTTATTCACATTAAGAAAATGTTCCGCGTACGCAAAACCACATCCCAAGTATCCCCGTGGGATACGACAACAGCACAACATTGTGGTAAATTGTAATTTTTTTTTAAATTTTTTTTTTTTACATACGCCACATTTGCTGCCCACTCGTGGGCGTCTCTTCAAGTCCGTCCGGTCACTCTGGATACTTCGCTGATCCTCCCTCTCTCCGCCTCATGAAAGGAATGATGAATTCGGGACAATTTCCTGAAGCGAGAGAAAAGCAAACACGTGATAAGAGACATGACAGCTATTTAGACCGTTGTGAATCTGAGGAGGATTATCTTTGTAAAATATCTCCGCCGTACGCTAATCCTGCCGGACACGATTTATTGGGGTTCTTCTCAGCAGGAACATTTCTCACACTTTCTCTCACGACCTTCAATAGGGGATTTTCAGGGAGAATGCTGGTAGAATTTTGATGAAAGTGAAAGGAAAATAGGAAGAACAGGACATTTTTGAGATGCCTGGTTGGAAGAAAATGTTTTTAGTAAATCTAATGTAAACTAAACTAAGAATAATAAAATGGTCAAGTGTGAGTTATTTTTGTACCGTATTTTTCGGACTATAAGTCACAGTTTTTTTCATAGTTTGGCCGGGCTCCAGTGCGACTTATATATGTTTTTTTCCTTTTTTATTATGCATTTTCGGCAGGTGCGACTTATACTCCGGTGCGACTTATACTCCAAAAAATACGGTATATAGACTGTGATCTGTGTGTGTTTGGGGGGGGCGTGAGAGGCAATAGCATAGTAGCATATATCTTCACACACGCCCGAGCCAACTTTCCGTTGCCTTCCGGAAAAACCAACCCCAAGGACCAAGTCGTGACAGCACCGCTTGATGGATTGTCGGCGCATTAAACATACGAGTATTACTGTGGTGTGTGTATAAGGACCGCAAAATGGCACCTATTAGCAGACATATTACTTGCCGTTTTGTTTCGCAATATTATGCATAACCAACTTTTCTTACCTTCTGATGTGTATTTGGGATCTGCATAAGTACTGAAAATGTGCGTGCGTACGCCATCGTAGTCCGTGCCAACGCCGTAGTCAAGCTTCTTCTTTTTCTCTACCTTCTTATGTGGCAATCATCTTCCACTGTTGCCATTTCTAATATAAAGTAGTGTAAAGTTCGTATTTATATCTGTCAGTAGACTAGCTTACAAAGCGCTAAAAACTGTACTGAGTCTACATAATTCACCCACGGAACTTGAGTTATTAGAGGATTCCGGTCGGACGGTTTTTCACGGGACACATTTCCAGTGTTTTTGTTGCACTCGTGAGCCACGGATGAGGAGATGCTGCTCCGTTATTGATTTAAGTAAAGTCTGAATGTTATTAAAACAGTTAGCTCCATCTTTTGACACTTCTTCCACTCCCGTCCTTGCACGCTACACCGCAACAACAAAGATGACGCTGTCGAAGGTGAGCCACGTAGGTAAGACCGCCCACAAAACAGCGCATCCCGAAGAGACGCTCAGAAAGCTACTTGAAGATGATCTGTAAAACATAATCTATGCAACATTTTCACAAAATAACCACCATTACCTGTTATGTAGAGCACAAGATAGTGTTTTAAATTTAGAAAAAAAATCATAATATGATCCCTTTAATGCACCTTATAAAAATGGGACCCATTACCTCCCTGCTTGGCACTCAGCATCAAGGGTTGGAATTGGGGGTTAAATCACCAAAAATGATTCCCGGGCGCGGCCACCGCTGCTGCCCACTGCTCCCCTCACCTCCCAGGGGGTGATCAAGGGTGATGGGTCAAATGCAGAGAATAATCTCGCCACACCTAGTGTGTGTGTGACAATCATTGGTACTTTAATTTACTTTAATTTAATAATCCGGTGCGCCTTTTGTATGAAAAAAGACCTGAATAGACCCGCTCATCGGTAGTGCGCCTTTTAATCCAATGCACCCTATGGTTCGAAAAATACGGTGTGTTTTTTAAAAGTTTTTTTTTAAAATAAAAATAATTCAGATAAACTAACTGTGTACTGCTGGCATACTCAAAGCAAAGCTATGCTAACAAAAATCAAATTACTACATTGTGCTGGTTCAACAAAGCTAAATTAAGAATAACTTAGTGACTACACGTGACTTTTATTAATTAGGTATGCTAAGCTAAATCATGCAAACAACAACAAATTATTACTTTAATCAAGATAAGCTAACTGTCTATTAATTGTACACTCAAAGCAAAGTTATTTTAAAAATAATCACATGACTAAACTTGACCTGTGTAATTGTGTTGTCTGAACAAAGATACGTTAAAAATAACCTACCGTATTTTTCGGACTATAAGTCGCAGTTTTTTTCATAGTTTGGCCGGGCTCCAGTGCGATTTATATATGTTTTTTTCTTTTTTTATTATGCATTTTCGGCAGGTGCGACTTATACTCCGGTGCGACTTATACTCTGAAAAATACGGTATATTGATTAAGTCTGCTAAGTTAAATTATGATAACAACAACAAACAGTTATTATCTTTTTAAAATTGTTTACATAAGTTAACTGTGTATTATGGTATACTTGAAGCTAAACAATACTAACAGTAATCAAATGACTAAATTCAACCTGTTTAATTGTGTTGGAAAAACAAAGTTAAGCTAAAAAATACACTCGAAGCCAAACCATGCTAACAATAACCAAATGACCAAACATGAGATGTTTTTGTATATACGCTACAGCTGTTTTTGGTCTTTATTTGGCCAAATTTAAGAATAAATAGCTTTGTTGTGCAAAACAGAAATGTCCAATGCAGGGGACGTGGGTTCTCAGGAAGATGTTGACTCTGTTAAGCTCCGTAAAACAAAGATAACAATATCCAAATGACGCTAAGCTGTTATGCTAAGTTTATGCTAATGTTTCTTAGAATCCTCGGAGGTTAAAAGCTATGCTAACAATAATCAAATAACCAAACATGAGGTCTTTTTGTATTTACAGTACTGATGTTTTTGGTCTTTTTGAGTCAAATTTCAGAAAAAAATAGCCCTGGTATGCAAAACACAAATGTCAAATGCAGAGGACGCGGGTTCCCAGGAAGATGTTGACTCTGTTAAGCTACGTAAAACCATACTTGCTAACCCTCCCGATTATCCTGAGAGACTCCCGAATTTCAGTGCCCCTCCCGAAAATCTCCCGGGGCAACCATTCTCCCGAATTTCTCCCGATTTCCACCCGGACAACAATGTTGGGGGCTTGCCTTAAAGGCCCTGCCTTTAGCGTCCTCTCTCACCTGAAAAGAAGACTATTATATATGTCTCCGTTATCCATAGGTTTATCTATAACCCATAAAGTAGGCAGGCACGGAGCTATTTCTCAGCGTGTGTTTATTCCAGCCGGCACGTTAATACACTGACACACAACATCCGGATTCCCATCATGCATTGCTTCAAAACTACGGCAAGTAGTAATGTCCAAAAACATAACAGACGAAGCAGAAGAACGAAGAAGAGACATGGTGACGACGATTAAGAAGAAGAAGTACGCTTGCAAGTTCCAAAATGATTGCAAAAAATAATTTCAGTTCATCCAGGACAGCTCGAAGGGGAAGGGGTATGCTGCCTGCACATTTTGTAGATCAGACTTCTCCATTGGCCGAACGGATATACTCATTCATCAACGGATTATATATATATATATATATATATATATATATATATAAAAGAAATACTTGAAAATATATACCCCCCAAATCTCCCGAATTTGGAGGTCTCGGAGGGCAAGTATGCGTAAAACAAAGCTAATAATATCCAAATGACGCTATGTACATAAGTTTATGCTAATGTTTCTTAGAATCCTCTGACGCTAAGCTATGCTAACAATAATCAAATAACCAAACGTAAAATGTTTTTGTATATACTGTAGTGCTGTTTTTGGAACAAATTTCAGCAAAAATTAGCCTTGTTATGCAAAACAGAAATGTCCAATGCAGGGAACGCGGGTTCTCAGGAAGATGTTGACTTTCGTAAGCTATATAAAATCCATCCATCCATCCATTTTCTACCGCTTGTTCGCTTTGGGGTCGCGGGGGCGCTGGAGCCTATCTCAGCTACAATCGGGCGGAAGGCGGGGTACACCCTGGACAAGTCGCCACCTCATCGCAGGGCCAACACAGATAGACAGACAACATTCACACTCACATCCACACACTAGGGCCAATTTTAGTGTTGCCAATCAACCTATCTCCAGGTGCATGTCTTTGGAGGTGGGAGGAAGCCGGAGTACCCGGAGGGAACCCACGCAGTCACGGGGAGAACATGCAAACTACACACAGAAAGATCCCGAGCCTGGGATTGAACCCAAGACTACTCAGGACCTTCGTATTGTGAGGCAGATGCACTAACCCCTCTTCCACCGTGCTGCCCGCTATATAAAATGAAGCTAAAAATATCCTAATGACGTTAAAGCTGTTATGCTAAAGTTTCCTGGAATCCTCGGATGCTAAGCTATGCAAACAATAATCAAATAACCAAACATATAATGTTTTTGTATTTACTGTACTGCTGTTTTTGGTCTTTTTGAGTCAAATTTCCTGAAAAAAAAAATAGCCCTGGTATGCAAAACACAAATGTCCAATGCAGAGGACAAGGGTTCCCAGGAATATGTTGACTTTGTAAAGCTATGTGAAACTAAGCTAACAATATCCAAGTGACGCGAAGCTGTTATACTAAGTGTATACTAATGTTTCTTGGAATCTTCGGAAGCTAAGCAATAATGAAATGACTAAATTAGGCATATTTACTTGTATTGGCCGAGCAGTTTCTTACACAGTCGCAAGCTAAGCTAAACGGCTGCCCTAAATATGAGTTTAATAAGAAGTTTTCTTCTTAAGCTAAGCTATGCCACCAATAACCAAACTACTTTCTCCATCACATTTAAGCTAAATGAAATGTTTACGTCTAGTTGCGGGCCAATAGACTATGTTGACAGCTTCTTTTTATAAAGTGGGGCATTAGCGTCCCTTCAGTGGTCTACCAAATGTCACGCAGCTTATTACTAATTAAAGAATCTTAAGAGAAACAGTCGAGCGGACATAAAGCTCGAGGGACACTCGAATAGCCGCTTACCTCATTTCAGTTGTCAATATCCGAAATGTGGTTCTCTATCTGAAAAGGAGAGAGGAGCTCGAGTTAGAAAGTGAAAAACAGAATACACACTGAAGGTTATTTTATCGCGATCGATACAACTTTTGGGAAAGAAATAAATCTTGTGTAATGTCCCTCATTAGCTTTCACGGTCCGCAGGCTACCGGCTAATACATATGACATGATGGAAAGGCCCGCGGCGCAGCTCGAACTGCCAATTATTGCTTTGATGTCTCCCTTTGACAAAGCACCTGAAATGAACTAATAAAAAAGACATGTTTGATAGATTTTAAAGGCCACAGCTATTAAACAACAATTTATAAGCGTGCCAGGGGACTTTTTTAAAGTTTTACTCACTAAATCTAGCTAGCAGACTGACCAGCGTGACTTGTAATTGCAGGATTTAGCCAAAGGGGTGCTAGCCAGTTAACATTAGGAGCTACAAAAGAATCCAAAAATATTGATTTGATTCAACCCTAATGTTACATGAATAATACAAACATACATTCCTCATCTGTCTTTATGTTGCTCTTTTTAAATGAGATCTACCGTATTTTTCGGACTATAAGTCGCAGTTTTTTTCATAGTTTGTCCGGGCTCCAGTGCGATTTATATATGTTTTTTTCCTTCTTTATTAAGCATTTTCGGCAGGTGCGACTTATACTCCGGTGCGACTTAAACTCCGAAAAATACCGTAACTGCATGTGGCCCCAGGTAAAACAAGGTTCCAACAGACAAGACGGCAGCAGCATAGCACACAACTGTCAGACCTACTGTAAAATGAAAAATTGGAACAGTGTAAAAATAAAAAACAGCTATGAAAATAAAATTAAAAAGTACATTTTAAGCTACATTTTTGCACTTTGTACAGTTTACAAATGTACATGTCTGTACCATATTTTCCGCACTATAAGGCGCACCTATAAACCTCCAATTTTCTAAAAAGCTGACAGTGTGCCTTATAATCCGGTGCGCCTTATATATGGACTAATATTGAGCCACAACAAACCTAAACTTCAGTTTCATAAAGTTTAGGTCTCGCAACTATGGTAAGCAGCCGCCAACTTATTTTTCCCCCGTAGAAGAAGTTCTTCTTCTATGGTAAGCAGCCGCCGAGTTCATTTTCCCCCGTAGAAGAAGAAGCGCTTCTAACCCAAAAATGGCTCCTATTAAGAGACAGGCTTACGACGCAGAGTTTAAACTTAAGGCGATCAGTCACGCAGTAGAACACGGGAATAGAGCAGCAGCGAGAGAATTTAACATAAACAAATCAATGGTGTTTAATTCGGACACTGAAAAAGAAGAATTCGAGGGATTCGTGGATGAGGAATAACTTCATAAAGTGAGCTTTACATGTTTATTTTGTGTGTTGTGTTGTGTGACATTAACGTTTGAGCAATGTTGAGTTATTGATATATTGTTATTGCTCTGCACTATTGTGTGTGTTACTATATTGTGATTGCACTAACGTTTGATTTACCGTAACAGTATCACTGTTTTTTACGTGTTTATTGAATCAGGGAAAAGTTCCCCCCCACTGTGTGATATAAATGTTGCACTACATGTTACACCTTGCTGTTGTTAAAAGATAAACAGAACACCACGTCACTGACTTTACCTCGGGGAAAATAACAAAACAGATGTTTATTCATTTTGGGAGTGAACAGAGTTGTCAGAATGCTGGTTTGTAATCTATTAATAAAGTTTGACTGTTTTGTTGACATTCCCTTTAGCGCAGCTCCATCTAATGGATGCATAGGTGCGCCTTATAATCCGGTGCGCCTTATATATGAACAAAGTTGTGAAATATGCCATTCATTGAAGGTGCACCTTATAATCCGGTGCGCCTTATAGTGCGGACAATACGGTATATACAAATTGTTTTATACTGTATATACATATTTCTCCTTTCTTTGTTAATGATGCTATGCTATGTGGTAGACCACATAAAATTATTTGGTGGGTCCCTTTAAAAAAGATGTGGCTGGCCATATAAATAATGTGGTGGACCACATCAAAAAGATGTGGCTGGTAACATAAAAAAGATGTGGATGGCCACATAAACAACATGGTGGACCACATAAAATGATTTAGTGGGCTACATTAAAAAGATGTGGCTGGCCACTTCAAAAACGTGGTGGACCACATTAAAAAGATATGGCTGGCTGGCTACATTCAATTACAGGATGTAGTAGACCACATAATATGATGTGGCAAGCCACATTAGAATTGTGTTGTGGGCCACTTCAAAATTATGTGGCAAGTCCACAATGAAATGATGTGACGGGCCAAATTAAATATGATGTGGCTGGCCATATAAGTAATGTGGAGGACCACTTTAAAAAATGTGGATGGCCACATAAACAACGTGGTGGACCACATAAAATTATTTAGTGGGCTACTTTAAAAAGATGTGGATGGCCACATCAAAAACGTGGCTGACCACATTAAAAAGATGTGGCTGGCTACTTAAAAAAAGATGTAGCTGACCACAGAAATAAAGTGGAGGGCCACATAAAATGATATGAAGGGCAATGTTCAAATTACTTGGCAGACAACATTAAATTACGTAGTGGACCACATAAAATTATGTGGCGAGCCACATTAGAATTGTGTGGTGGGCCACCTGAAAATGATCTGGCAGTCCACAATAAAATGATGTGATGGGGCAAATTAAAATGATGTAGCTGGCCATATAAGCAATGTGCTGGACCACATTAAAAAGATGTGGCTGGCTACATAAAAAAGATGTAGCTGACCACATCAAAAAAATGTGGATGGCCACATAAACAACGTGATGGACAACATAAAATGATTTAGTGGGCTACTTTAGAAAGATGTGGCTGGCCACATCCAAACCGTGGTGGACCACGTTAAAAAGACATGGCTGGCTACATAAAAAAAGCAGTGGCTGGCAACAGAAATAACGAGGAGGACCACATAAAATTATATGAAGGGCAATGTTCAAATTAAATTATGTAGTGGACCACATAAAATGATGTGGCGGGTCACATTAGTATAATGTGGTGGGCCACTTGAAAATTATGTGACGGGCCAAATTAAAATGATGTGGCGAGCCACAAGAAAATTATTTGGCGGCAACAATATAATGATGCGATGGGCCATTTTAGAATGATGTGGCGGAGCAAATTAAAATAATGTGAAAGGCTACTTTAAAATGATATGGCAGGCCATAATAAAATGACGTGGCGGATCACATTAGAATGATGTGGCGGCCCCAATATAATGATACGATGGGCCACGCTAGAATGGTGTGGCGGGCCATATTAGAATGATATGGCGGAGCACTTAAGAATGATGTGAAAGGTCATATTAAATGATGTGGCGGGCCCCAAAAATATTATGTGGCGGGCCAGAATTGGCCCCCGGGCCTTGAGTTTGACACCTGTGGTTTAGATCGTATTTCTATTAATATTTCATTAAAAAAAGGAAGTCATATTTTGACTCTAAAATTAATGTTTAAAAACGTGGATCTATGCTATTTTGCAGATATTTCACGTTTGTAAGTTACATCAGGAAGTTGCCTACAGCCACAGCTGTTAACACCAGTGTGCCAATTAGTATTGTAGATCACGCGCCGGTTCGTTGAAAAGAGAAGTTGATGGGTGCATTTACAATATTTTCATTTGAGTGTTGCAGAATTATTCAAGTTGTCTAAAGTGAAACTTGAGCCTCCGATGAGTCCTTCATCCTCCATGTCAACCCTCACAGCGGGCCCTGCTCTGTGTGAGCCTGTTTGATATTTCGACAGAGAGGAAGTGTCAGTCTGTGCGCGCTCGCCTTCCGTCTCTCTCGCTCTCAGATGTGCGGCCATGAATAATTCTGGCCAAATTAACTTTGAAGAGACAAAGAGGACCGCCTCTTGAGATGTTCCCGAGTCGCCTTCCTCCCTTCAGCCCCCCCTGCCGTCAAAAGCGTCGGCTCTTACCAGACGGTGGCGGCCGCCCTCCTCGTCCTCTTCGTCGTAGTCGTCCTCGCCGCAGTCGCTCATCTCGCCGGCCTCCACGTCCAGCGCTCCCCCGCCGGCCTCCTCGCCGGAGTTCTCCGCCGCCTCTGACACCGACTCGTCATGCAGCGAGTCGCAGTTGTCCTCGTACTTCCTCTGAGCCTCTGAAAGGAGATAAATTCCAATTTCTGTCATTAAGATAATAGAGATGAATGCTATTAATCAGAATTAATCACATCTTGAATCAATTGAGGTGAAATTTCTGTTGATTCACTCCTTACTAGTTTGCTATAACAAAAAAAAAAATCACATTAATTAATTTTACCTTATTTTTCCCAATTGAACAATAACGTCAGTTTATCACAGCATTGTCCAAATGTGAAACCTCACCGGACTCGACTCTCTGCTGCTTCTCAATCTTCTCCAGGCGACCCAGCAGGGAATCGATCTTGGTCTTGATCTGCGTCAGCTCCCGTTTGATGGTCTGCAGTTGGTTGGTCTTCACTGTTGAGAAACACACCATGCCAGTCGTCTTTGGAATATTTAGCACGGCTTCTTTTTTCATATTCTTGTCAGTTGGTGTACAGAAATTAGCTATACAAGCTAGCTATTATTTATATATATATATATATATATATATATATATATATATATATATATATATATATATATATATATATATATATATATATATATACACATATATATATACATACATACGTGTATATACATACATACGTGTATATATATATATATATATATATATATATATATATATATATATATATATTAGTGTTGTCCCGATACCAATGTTTTGGCGACCAAAAAAATTGCATTATTGGCTTTATTTTAACAAAAAATCTTAGGGTACATTAAACATGTTTCTTATTGCAAGTTTGTCCTTAAATAAAATAGTGAACATACAAGACAACTTGTCTTTTAGTAGTAAGTAAACAAACGAAGACTCCTAATTAGTCTGCTGACGTATGCAGTAATATATTGTGTAATTTTCCATTCTATTATTGTGTCAAAATTATTAAGGACAAGTGGCAGAAAATAAATTATTAATCTACTTGTTCATTTAATATCTGCTCTTTTAACATGTTCTATCTACACTTCTGTTAAAATGTAATAATCACTTATTCTTCTGTTGTTCGATACTCTACATTAGTTTTGGATGATACCACAAATTTGGGTATCAATCCGATACCAAGTAGTTACAGGATCTTACATTGGTCATATTCAAAGTCCTCATGTGTCCAGGGACATATTTCCTGAGTTTATAAACATAATATAAATTAAAAAAAACCAAAAGAAGATTTTGTGATGCTAAAAAATATCAATGTAATCATAGTAGTATCAACTAGATACGCTATTGTACTTGGTATCATTACAGTGGATGTTAGGTGTAGATCCACCAATGGCGTTTGTTTATATTATAGCGTCCCGGAAGAGTTGGTGCTGCAGGGAATTCTGGGGAATTTTTTCTGTAGTGTTAATGTTGTGTTGCAAATATTCTCCCAAAATGTGTTTGTCATTGTTGTTTAGTGTGGTTTCACTTTATGGGACATATTTATGACAGTGTTGGCATTGTTCATACGGCCACCCTTAGTGTGACATGTATGGCTGTTGAGTAAGTATGCCCTTCATTCACGTATGTAGTGTGTTTAAAGTAACAATGATCGTCTTTATGGTTAATGATTGGACGCAGTGAAATCTTGACTCCATTCATCCATCCATCCATTTTCTACCGCTTGTCCCTGACTCGCCATTGGTAATTATAGACCAGTTTTAGTACATCCAACGTAATGTGACCGGGGTGCTACGGTGTGTAGTGAAGCCTGTATAGCTATCACTTATCCTACAGGGATGATACTTGAAATTAATGTACTTTGCTAGTCGTCTTGGAGACAAGGATTAGTGATTTTGAAGTAGCTACAACACTGCTGACTGCGGATAGATTTTAGCCGCTAGTTAGCTAGTTATGTCTTAAAGCACCTTTTCCAGAGGGCGTTTCAGTGTTATAACTTCGCCTTTATCTTTAGGAATTAACCCAAAATGTGTCCGTTCTCCCTTTTCTGTCTACCCACTGTGTCTGCTTGTAAGTACTCCGTGATTGTGTACTGCCGAACATGCTCGTCTGTATGTGGGGGACCGGTACTTTTTAGAAGCGGTATAGTACCGAATATGATTCATTAGTATCGCGGTGCTATACTAATACCGGTAGGGATGTCCCGATCCGATATTTGGATCGGATCGGCTGCCGATAAAAATTGCGTATCGGCAAGGCATGGGAAAATGCCGATCCAGATCCAGTTTAAAAAAAAAACTCCGGTCCGTGTTTTCCAACACATCCACAATTCTCACGCAGTTGCTTTTAGCTGCTGGCATTACACGACAGGCTCTTCTCACTCTTTTCTGTGTCTGTGCTTCTCACAGACAGCAAGCACACCTTCTTACACACGTCACATACTGTCACGTCATACGTCACATACTGTCACGTCCTCCCCGAGCAGAGAGGTAGCAGCATGGCTAACGTTAGCTGTGATGCTAGCGCAGCCGTGCGAGCAACGCTCCCTCTAAGGCAGTGGTTCTCAACCTTTTTCAGTGATGTACCCCCTGTGAACATTTTTTTAATTCAAGTACCCCCTAATCAGAACAAAGCATTTTTGGTTGAAAAAAAGAGATAAAGAAGTAAAATACAGCACTATGTCATCAGTTTCTGATTTATTAAATTCTATAACAGTGTAAAATATTACTCATTTGTTGTGGTCTTTCTTTAACTATTTGGAAAAAAAGATATAAAAATAACTAAAAACTTGTTGAAAAATAAACAAGTGATTCAATTATAAATAAAGATTTCTACACATAGAAGTAATCATCAACTTAAAGTGCCCTCTTTAGGGATTGTAATAGAGATCCATCTGGATTCATGAACTTAATTCCAAACATTTATTCACAAAAAAATAAATCTTTAACATCAATATTTATGGAACATGTCCACAAAAAATCTAGCTGTCAACACTGAATTTTTTTTTGAGACATTTAAAAAAAATCTCTGCATGAAAGTTTAAAAGTAGCATATATTAATGCAGTATGAAGAAGAATGTTTTAATGTAGACATGCAAGCCTTGAAAGAAAATTTTGAAAATCAAGACTACTACATTTCCTGCAAATGGATGCATTTCTACCCTATATTTTAACTTTAGATTTATTCTCATATCAAACTCTTTTGGCTGTCTTTTTCACACTTACATCCGGCGCCCCCCTCCACACCCTGGATTATAAATAATGTAAATAATCCAATGTGATTTTATCTTGTGTGATGACTGTATTATGATGATAGTATATATCTGTACCATGAATCAATTTAAGTGGACCCCGACTTAAACAAGTTGAAAAACTTAGTGGGGTGTTACCATTTAGTGGTCAATTGTACGGAATATGTACTTCACTGTGCAACCTACTAATAAAAGTCTCAATCAATCAATCAAAACACATAGAATCATCATACTGATGTGATTATATGCATCAAGTGTTCATTCAAGGCTAAGGCAAAATATCGAGATATATATCGTGTATCGCAATATGGCCTTAAAATATCGCAATATTAAAAAAAGGCCATATCGCCCAGCCCTAGTTCAATGATGCCATTTCTGTTTGTCATGTATAATTGTGTCTATTTTGTGTTTATCCTTGAATAAACAGGTCAGTTTCTTGTTACCAACCATTGTGTATTAGTCAAACTCCCCTAATTCAGCTGGCTAGTTGTTATCAAGAGTACTAAAACCCTTTTCAACATGATTCTGACAACTAAGTAGGCTAAATAACTTTAAACTTTAATACATGCTCGGATAGGCCAGTATCGGTCAGTATCGGTATCGGTCAGTATCGGTATCGGATCGGAAATGCAAAAACAATATCGGTATCGGATCGGAAGTGCAAAAACCGGGATCGGGACATCCCTAAATACCGGTATACCGTACAACCCTAGTATGCATATATAAATGATATACTTTTAGCTGCCAATACAGCGTTTAAAACCATTGTTATATCTTGATGATACATATTGATGACACATTCTCCCCAAAATGACAAGCGAACAAACGTGTGCCCATCCCAATGTAGCCACCTTGTTATCAAGCCAGCAGCTAACGTCCCTCCACAGTGTAAAGCCACTTCTAAGTCACCAATCTTTGCCTCCATAATGGCAACGTTTCTTACACGTATCATGGGAGGACGAGGAATGGCTAAACTTATATATTACTAAGCCATGAACAAAATGGGTGGCTCAATACGAATACAGACTGTAACAATACCAAGTATAAGTGCCGTATATCGTCAATACTGTAATGATTAGATCTATATTTTTATTATTACAAAACATTTTGTCATTTTTGTTGTTGTTCGCAAACCTAGGAAAGGAGTTCCTGGACACAGAAGTTTAGTTTAGTTGATTAAGGATCCCCATTAGTCTACACTGCAGTGGAGACTATTCTTTCTGGGGTCCAGGCAAAAAACATCCCATAATCACAAAACAAAAGATTGAAATGCAGTACAACATGATCAATATTTAAATGTTGTAATACAAAAATAGCAACAACAAAAAAACAAAAAAACAATAACTTGGAGTTATTGTTCATACCAAAAATAAAAAAGAGCAATATAAAAAGATATATATTTTTTGCAAAAATAAAACAAAGAACCAATGGCCTACAATATACCGGTACCCATTAGTGTACCAAAGACAAATAATATTCTAAGTGACGAAAAAGTACCATAATGAATAAAATATGAAATAAAGTACATACAAAATCAAGATAATATCAATAAAAAAACAATAACCAGAAACAAGAAATAATTTAAGTAAAAAATAAGTCAAAAGAACATAAATGAACCAGTCATGACATTAGGTACAATCTAGAATCATCTCTTTCCGCAATACTTATCCTCTAAGTCTATTCTTAAAAACCACTCTGCTGATGATTGATACCAGATATTGTGGAAGTCGATTCCAGTAAGTCGATTCCGGTAAGAAGGACTTTAAGTGCAGAAATAAAGAGGTTTAAATAAGAGCTTATAGTAGGAAATAATGTAAATATTTAATAGAATGTAATCATTCTGTTACACAGCCATTTTGGTCTGATTATAATTTTGACCAAAAATGTAATCATTCAATGATCTTAAAAATCCGTATCAGCATTGGTATGACCGATACTGCCCCTGTAACTACTTGATATTGGATCAATACCCAAATTTGTAGCATCATCCAAAACAAATGTAAAGTATTCAAACAACAGAAGAATAAGTTCTTATTACACTTTACTGAAGTGTAAATAGAACCGTGTTACAACAGAAAGTAACCCAATATCAACAGTAAATTAGCAAGTAGAAAAATTATAATTTTGAGAAATAATACAGTACAACCAGAAATGAAGCTGTATGTTACTGCATACATCAGGATCTAATTGGGAGCTTTGTAACCTGTTTTGAGTCTATTATCTTTTACTTACCAAATAATAATAATAATAATAATAATAATAATAATGGATTAGAATTTATATCGCACTTTTCTATTATTAGATACTCAAAGCGCTCAAAGAGAAGTGGGAACCCATCATTCATTCACACCTGGTGGTGGTAAGCTACATTTGTAGCCACAGCTGCCCTGGGGTAGACTGAAAATAATATATTGTGATTGGGGTAGTCCTGATACCAATCATTTGGTACCTGTACCAAAATGTATTTTGATACTTTTCTAAATAAAAGGCACCACAAAATATGGCACTATTGGCTTTATTTAAACAAAAAACTGTTATGATACATTAAACATACTGTATGTTTCTTATTGTAATCACAGAAGAATTTTGGCATTAAATAAATTAGTAAACATACTTGAAAACTTCTCTTTTATTAGTGAGTAAGCAAACGGCTTACAAAGGCTCATAATTTGGCTGCTGACGTATGCAGTAACATATTGTTTCCCATTGTAATATTTTGTCATCATTTTGAGGGACAAGCGGTAGAAAATGGATGGATTATTAATCTATTTACTGTTAATATCTGGTTATTTTCTGTTTTAACACGTTCAACCTACACTTCTGTTAAAATGTAAGAAGCACTTATTCTTCTGTTGTTTGGATACTTTACATTAGTTTTGGATGACACTGCAAATTTGGGTGTCGATCCCATACTAAGTACTTACAGGGTCTTATGCATTGGTCATATTTAAAGTCCTTATGTGTCCAGGAATGCATTTCCTTACTTGATAAACATAATACAAATTTAAAAAAGATTCTGTGAGGATTCATTTTTTGATGTAATCATTGTAGTATCGACAAGATAAAGCTCTTGTACTTGATATTGTTATGATCGATATCTGTGTAGACCCAAAAATTATCGGACAATTACAAACACGGGCATGTGTAGGCGGTTAGTGTGTTGCGCAAGTACTGCTAACTGAAAGCACCCATTTTGCAAAGACTCACAATCTTCACTCTAGATTTATTGGTTGCATCCCTGATATTTGATCTCTTTTATACGATAAAATCATACATTTTGTTTTTTCGAACTATAAATAAAGGCTGCTTTCCTAGGTCTGTGTGGGTCTATCTCCAGAGGATGCCCTTATGAAAGCTTAAATACTGCGCCCCTTTTTCCACCTTTCTCCCGCTCACTTCCTGCATGACAAACACATTCTGGCCTCCCGCAGCGTCTGTTTACCGCCTTCTTGCTCTGTTTTTTGCGACACCTTTTTGGAGATGCCGTCGCAGTAAGTGGCACGAGAAAAACAAGATGTTCCGGCGAGAGCCTTCAATTTGGACTGTAAGTAATGAGATGCTTTATGTCTTTGGCGCTGAAGGGCAGAAACCCCTCAGACAAAAACAGCTGAGGAGCAAACATGTAATTGACGTTGACAGCCATCAGATCCTGTCAGGGCCGCGAAGAGGACGGAAGAGCGGACGGAGGGTAAACAAACCCGAAGAGTTCCGGCGGCGGGAGGTAACCGGGAACTTTTGTACCACGCATGTTGCTTTCATGATTTTTTTCAGCCTGCATAAAACATAACATGCAAACTCTCCTGTGAGGACTTTTTAATCCCTCGAGGGAATTAATTATGAAAAACATCCACATAGGAAGCGATGCATACTTCCGAAAATGCAGCAGGATGATTAATGAGCGCACGGGCAAGAAAAGGATCACGCACAGAAATCCAAAATAAACACAAATTAGCGGTTTCCTTGTTATCTGCACTTACCGACGTCACGCGACAATAAGCGGAAAGCGGTTCATCGTTTATCAGCAACTCCAGGCCTTGTTGCTTTTGAGCAAGACAGCCGCCTTAATCCCAAATTGTCTTTGTCAACATGTTAGATATCGCCATTGTTGTTAACAGTGCCAGAGGGAAGATTCAAGGAAGGGCTGTGCACAAAAAATAACTTTAATGTTTAAAAAAAGATTGTATTTATTTCTATATGAATCAATTAATGCATCCATCCATCTTCTTCCGCTTATCCAATGTCAGACTGCGGGGGCAGCAGCCTAAGCAGAGGAGCCCAGACTTCCCTCTCCCCAGCTACTTTGTCCTGAGGCGCTCCCAGGCCAGGTGGGAGACACAGTCTCTCCAACATGTCCTGGGTCTTCCTCGTTGCATCCTAATGGTCGGACGTGCCCTAAAACCCTGCCCAGGAAGGCGTCCGGGAGACATGCTGACCAGATGCCGGAACCATCTCATCTGGCTCCTCTCAACGTGGAGGAGCAGCGGCTTTTGGTTACAACCCAAAACTCAAGACCATAAGTGAGTATAGGAACATGAATTAATTAATCAATACATAAAGATTGTTTTTTAATTCTATATTTATTTCATATTATAGTTGTCAAAATTAAAGAGTTAACTCATGTGATTAATACAAAAAATTATTGCATTAATCATGTACACACTTATCGTATTTTCCAGGCCATAGGGCGCACCGGATTATAAAGCGCACTGCCTATTAATGGTCTATTTTTGATTTTTTTTCCATACAAAAGGCGCACCAGATTATAGGGCGCATTAAAGGAGTCGTATTAATTTTTTTTTTCTAACTTGAAAACACTTCCTTGTGGTCTACATAACATGTAATGGTGGTTCTTTGGTCAAAATGTTGCATAGATTATGTTTTACAGATCATCTTCAAGCCACTTTCTGACAGTCGCTTCCGGATGCGCCGTTTTGTGGGCGGTCTTATTTACGTGGCTCGCCTTCGCCAGCGTCTTCTCCCCATCATCTTTGTTGTAGCGGTGTAGCGTGCAAGGACGGGAGTGGAAGACGTGTCAAAAGATGGAGCTAACTGTTTTAATGACATTCAGACTTTATTTCAATCACGGAGCAGCATCTCCTCATCCGGAAACAACAACACAGAAAATGTGTTCCGTGAAAAACCGTCCAACCAAAACTGTAATAACTAAAGTTCCTTGGGTGAATAATGTAAACTCACTATACCGGTATGTTTTAGCGCTTTCATGGCGAGTTTATTGGCAGATATAAGTAATACATTTACACTACTTTATATTAGAAATGGCAACAGCGGAGGATGAATGTCCCATAACAAGAAGATAGAGAAAAAGAAGAAGCTTAACGACTACGTGGTCAGCGCGGACTACAAAGGCGGATGCGCGCAATTTTTCAGGATTTGCGCAGATCCTAAATACAGATCAGCAGGTACCAGAAGGTAAGAAAAGTTGCTTTTGCATAGTATTGTGAAACAAAACGCCAGATAATATGTCTTACCTTATACATACACCATAACAATACTCGTATGTTGAAGCACAGTACAATCCATCAAGCGGTGCGGCTTCATAGCTTACCAAATTTGTACTAAAACATTTAGATAGATTTTTGAGCGGTGTATGTAATGTTCTATATTTTCAATGAAACATTTAAAATGTAGGTGTTGTTTACTTGAGACCCATCATAGTGCAGGCTACACTAAGCTCTTATGTTTGACTGCCATTTACTGGTCACACATCATTATAAAATAGCTTCGAGGTGGGTGAGCTCAACCAAACCTATTCCTTACATTAACCGCACCGGGTTATAAAGCACACTGTCGGTGGTGTTATGGTATTTTTTTTGTCATAAAAAAATACAATCATGTGTGCTTACGAACTGTATCCCTGCAGACTGTATTGACCTATACTGATATATAATGTAGGAACCAGAAATATTAACAACAGAAAGAAACAACCCTTTTGTGTGAATGAGTGTGAATGAGTGTAAATGGGGGAGGGAGGTTTTTTGGGTTGGTGCACTAATTGTAAGTGTATCTGGTGTTTTTTATGTTGATTTAATAAAAAAAATAAAAAATTTAAAAAAAAAAAGATTATTTTTTTTTTTTTTTTTTTTTAATTTCTTGTGTGGCCTGGTACCAATCGATCCATGGACCGGTACTGGGCCGCGGCCCGGTGGTTGGGGACCACTCTATTAGAGTACTAAAACTGACCAGAGTTAATCAATAGTCAATCCACCAATGTACAGCTTTTTAAACATCACAAAATGCTTTTCTTTTTGAGGAAGTTAGATTTTGTGTTTTGTTGTTCGTTTTGATTGCTATTTTAACTGTTGTTTTTTATAAATACATAAATAAAGTTAATTGTTCTTTTTAGCACATTGCATTTCCTTTCTTTTTAATGAATACATTTGAATAATCATTTAAATTTTGTAACAACTGAATGAGCAGCATAGTTACAGTATAAAAAAATATATTTATGAATGAATTAGTCATCTTTGTTGTTCGTAAGCTTAAAATAACTTAAGCTGCATTGAAAAAGTTGATGGAAAAATTTGAGCCATAAAATATGTGTTCGCTTTATTATCTGACTAGTCGAATAATCGTTAAGATAGTCATTGACTAATCGACTATTAAAATAGTCGTTAGTTGCAGACCTACACTATAACAGCTTGTTAAGAAACAGAATAAATGGGATTTTGCATACTTGTACGCAATATTTTCACCATTATTATAGATTATTTAGACCACAAGGAAGTGTGTTAAATCACAATATGACCCCTTTAATGCATTGTTCATTTTGCCTGGGAGTGCTTTGTCTTGATTTTTCTATATTTGCTGTTTATAAACAGCTTGTTGCGGCACACATTACTTTTTGAACATCATTTAAAAGTCACTTTTGCTTAACAGGAACCTTTAATAGATCCTGTACTTTTGTTTTCTTGCATAGCCTCAATGGGCCTGAAAAACGTCACTTTGCAGGACGGCAAAAGTCAAACCAGAAATGTTTCTTTTACAATGATTGATGTGATGTAATTAAGTGCTTCCCAATTTTATATATATATTTTTACTTTCCCTCATCCTCTATTTGGGGCCTGTAGAGCAAGGGATTTGTCACGGCGCCGACAAGAGTCAAATGCACAAGAACAAAAACATACAGATGCAGCACTTGATTCATTGTCTGGCCTTTTTTTGTGTCTCCTGTAAAACCACAACGTTGTAACAAAGCAAGCTGCGAGCCGCGATAACGCCGGGCGAGACGGGCGACGTAGAGACACACACTGTGGCCAATTACGGCCCAGCCGACCCAGACCCATTGGCACATTAATAACTTTGGGACTGGGGAGTTCAAACAGCCTCCATCAAGGCCGCACAGAAATATGCAAGAATGTGGGGCGTCTACTTTGATAGTCTTCTCATTTGTGTTCATAAAACACGCTAAAAGCAATCTAATGTTGGGCCAGATTTGCTAATATAGTCCATCCGGAAAGTATTTACAGAGCTTCACTTTTCCCACATTTTGTTATGTTAAGCCTTCCTCCAAAATGGAATAAATTAATAATTTTTTTTTTTTTTTATATATACAAACAATACCCCATAATACCAATGTGATTTTTTTATTTTGTAAATTGCACATGCTGTTTAGCGCATTGTATTTGGATCTTAGTAAATCAGGCTCTTTGTGTGCTATTTTCACCAAATTTTCCGGAAACATTCTGCCTGGAGAAAAAAAACCCATTACGCATCAACACGTCAAACCTTATCATCCACCTGAAACGCCAGCCTCACTACGACGGTGTTTTGAAAGCCAAGAGGAGGCCTGTAGCTAACAGGGAGGTGAGCACCCCTTCAGAGAAAAAGGAGGAAAATTGAAAAAAAAAAAGAGGAACATCTCTATCAGCACCAAGTGCTGCCACGCAAACCTCGAAAGAACATTTTGAAAATCAAGACTACATTTCCTGCAATTAGGTGCATTTCTATACTATTTTGTACCTTTAGGTTTATTCTCATCTACCAACGTCTTTTGGATGTCTTTTAGACACATGTCCCATGTAATGTACCACAGATATTTTAGTGTCATTAGTAGATAATTTACTAACATTATTATACTTGAAAATGTAATATGAAATTATATAACAGGGGTCCCCAAATTTTTTGGCTCGGGGGCCGCACTGGGTTAAAAAAATTTGGTCGGGGGTCGGCCTATATCTATATATATGTATATTTATATACATATATATATATATTACGAGCGCGATGAGGTCACGTTATTGATGGGAAAATGCATTTTTCGACAATATGATTTGCCTGAGCGGCAAGGAGATACCAAGAGTAACAAGAAGTACAAAATGGATTAGAAAGGACAGATTGAAAAAAATATATATATATGTATACCGTATTTTTCGGACTATAAATCGCAGTTTTTTTCACAGTTTGGCCGGGCTCCAGTGCGACTTATATATGTTTTTTTCCTTTTTTATTATGCATTTTGGGCAGGTGCAACTTATACTCCGGTGCGACTTATACTCCGAAAAATACGGTATATATATATTATTTTTTTTAACTTGGGACTTCGCGAGGGCCGGATTTGGGACGCTGGAGGGCCGGATCTGGCCCACGGGCCGTAGTTTGGGGACCCCTATTCTATAACATGCATCCAAAGAACTCAGGAAACCTGTAGCCACGCCCCTTTGGGTAATAATACTTTCGGTGTTGAGACCTCTGTTTACAATCTGTCAAATCAAAAGCAAACCTTCTCGCTGGCTACTAATAAATACTTGAAAACTGGTTTGGAACTAACGGACTGTAATCATCCAAATATGATTTGCAGCAAAGTGGACAGCCGGCTGGATAGAGTCTTAACTTTTTTTCTTCTATTTATTTTGGAGCACCGTAAAAAGCTTGCTAGTTAGCTAACCATCTAGCTTGTTGTCGCCCTCCGGTCTCTATCAGAGCCACAACGTTGACGGCTGTCCACTTTGCTGTTAATCATATTAGCTTGTCCTGCAACTTAGTGCAGTGTTTAGCAGCGAGTACCGGCGGCTGAGGAGAGCGTTGAACATATTTTGTTTAGTTGCTCAAAAAGGTTCATTATGCCTTCTTATTCATATACTTTTTCAAATGTTCTTGCAATCAGACCATGTTTTCGGTGTATTAGGTGGTTAGTCGCTTGATGGTTAATGGAGGAGGGAGTCCCAGGTACACTTTGTTTAGATCATATTTTTATTGATATTTCACTTAAAAAACGCACAAGTGATATTTTGACGCAAAAATTAATGTTTAAAAACGCGAATTTACGCGTTTTTAAAATTCAATTTCACATGCCTGAGCCAAAGAAGCTACCCCAGAGCCAACCACAATGAAAAGTGTGTAGTGTGCACAAACTATAAATAAACCTACATTTAAGAAATAATAGATATGAATAAGTTAATTGGTTATCAGCATCGTTCTTGAAAAGCAGAAAGTTATCTGAAAAAAAAAATACATTGTTCATCCCTATTTTTTAGCATCGACATTTTATTCTTTCCACGTTTATTAACACCTATTTGTTTTGTTTTTTCCACTATTTATGTTTTTTTTGGTAATAGTATTTTTAAAAGGTGCGGCGAGCATAAAAACATATGTGGGCCGCACATTGGACACCCTTGCTTTAGTAGTTTATGATGCATTGACAGTTAATCAGAGCCAGATGGAAGATGGGCACATCTTGACGAGGATTACATTTTTGTTTGCACTTCGGCGTGTCACTCTTTTGCAACGCAGGAGATGCCAGGAGTGCATTAAATAGCTTTTTTAAAAGTGCCACAGCTGAATCACGCCGCCGCTTTTCTCTCTGAGCCAACACTCTGAGATTTGCATTAAGCTGTCAGCGTTTGAAAAGAACAAAATTCCATTAGCACGATTAAACCTTTGCTCGCTTTCAAGAAAAAGCATCCAGACAAAGAAGAAAGCGCCCCAGCATTGTACGTACGTTTGATGCCGGCTGCGGAGGAGGAGGACGTGGGAGGTCTGGAGGACGACGACGAGGAAGAGGAGGACGTTTTGATATGGAAGGAGGCTTTCCCGCGGCGGGAGGAAGGAGCCAGCACCCTGGAGCGCTTTACGGGGATCACGGCTCTTGGAGGGGGCGCCACTCGGCCGTGGTAGTCAAAAAGCCTCCAGGAGAGAGAGAGAGAGAGAGAGAGAGAGAGAAACATTGTAACATTTCACCTGGTTATCTGCTCCACTGGCACATTCCCACACACGCTATATGGACAAATATCTTGGAACATCTTAATTCTTTATAGAAAATCACCGAAATGATTCCCGAGCCCGGCCACCGCTGCTGCTCACTGCTCCCCTCACCTCCCAGGAGGTGGAACAAGGGGATGGGTCAAATGCAGAGGGTAATTTCACCACACCTTGTGTGTGTGACTATCAGTGGTACTTTAACTTGAACTTTTAAGACATTTTGGATAATTCTTTGTAAATTTGTTTGGGGAAAGCCCTTGTTTTCTATTCATCATGCACAAAAAAGGTCCATAAAGTCATGGATGAGTTCGGTGTGGAAGAACAAGACCTGTCAACCCTGCAAACAGCAAGAATATCCTTAGAAGCTATAAATAGCTGCTAATGAAGGGAATTACTTCCTGCAGCTGCAAAGTACACCAAGACTTTTTTTATTGAACGTCCATTTACAGCACATTGTCACATTTAAAATAACTCCGCTCGGTCCTGCTCAAACTAAATGTCAACTGAGGGTGTCATCTTCCGCCAAGAATCATGGCTCTCGACAAGTGTGGCATTTAGAAAAACATTTTTTTTTTTTTTTTTTGCAGTCGAGTACTGAGGTCACAGGCGGACAAACGAGAGGACAAGTGTCCACCGTCTCGCGTGGAACCTCTTCAGCAACACAACACAGATAGTGTTGTGTTATTTGCGCATATTAAGAGATGGCCTTTTTAGTGCCCCAAAATGTCCAAAAGTCACATAGCAACAGTCAAGAATTGCATCTTTCAGCGCGGAAAAAAGTTAGAACTTAAACGATAAGAGTTGAGGGAGACCACGCCTGCAAAAATTGCTAATCGAAAATGACAGGAGAGATCTGCTGTTTTTAAGAGTCTACTGAAAAAAACTCACTCTCAATGACAGGAGAAAACAGACTGCTGTTTTTAGGAATCTAATGCAAAAATGCCGTTCAAAGATCCTCAGTATGACAGTAGCATTTGGCAGTTTTTAAAATACCTACTGTCAATGATCCACTTTATAACTGCTGTTTTTAGAAATCTGCTTAAAACAGTAGTCAACAATCATCTATAGGACAGAAGCATTTTGCAATTTTTAAGGCCCTAATGCCAAAGATCCTTCATTTGACTGCTGTTTTTAGGAATCTGCGCAAAAACACAAATCAAAGATCCCCTAAATGGCTGCAGTTTGTATAAATCTGCTTACAACAGTGGTTAACGATTCTCTATAGGACTGCTGTTATTAGGAATCTGTTTAAAAACACGAATTAAAGATCCTCTAAATGATTGCAGTTGGTTGAAATCTGCTTTAAACAGTGGTTAACGATTCGCTATAGGGCTGCTATTATTAGGGATCTGCTTCAAAACACGAATCAAAGACCCTCTAAATGACTGCTGTTTTTAGGAATCTAATGCAAAAATGTCATTCAAAGATCCTCAGTATGACAGTATCATTAGGAAGTTTTTTTTAAATACCTACTGTCAATGATCCACTTTATAACTGCTGTTTTTAGAAATCTGCTTAAAACAGTAGTCAACAATCTATAGCAGTGGTCCCCAACCTTTTTGTAACTGCGGACCGGTCAACGCTTGAAAATTTGTCTCACGGACCGTTTTTTTTTTAAATTTTTTCATTTTTTGGTCATAAAAAAATACAATCATGTGTGCTTACGGACTGTATCCCTGCAGACTGTATTGATATATATTGATATATAATGTAGGAACCAGAATATTAATAACAGAAATAAACAACCCTTTTGTGTGAATGAGTGTAAATGGGGGAGGGAGGTTTTTTGGGTTCGTGCACTAATTATAAGTGTATCTTTTTTTTTTATATGTTGATTTAATAAAAAAATAAATAAAATAAAATGTTTTTTTTTTGCTTTTAATTTCTTGTGCGGCCCGGTACCAATCGATCCACGGACCGGTACCGGGCCGCGGCCCAGTGGTTGGGGACCTCTGATTCAGAGGATCTTTGATTAGTGTTACTGCCATCAAACATTACATTTGTTAGACTTTTGTCAATTCTTTCACTTTGTCTTTGCACCTTACAAATGTGCTTCTTTTTTTCTCGGTTCTTAAAAACAGCAGTGTTCATTTTCTTAGAAGATCTTTGATTAGCGTTTTTGGCAGCAGCTTTATACACAACAAATGGGTCCCATTATGTAGAAGATCTTTGATGAGCATATTTCCTAAAAACAGCTGTGTGCCTTTGTCGTAAAAATGATCTTTGACTGTTTTGTTTTACAGTAGGTCCGTAAAAACAGCAGAGTGGTCATGTCATGTTGAGGATCTTTGACAAACGTTTTTGGCAGTAGCTTTGCAGCACTGCACTTCTGTTATCTAGAGGATCTTTGATAAGCATATCTGCAGTCAATCCATAAGTTCTCTTTTCGTATAGATGATCTTTGACTAGTTTTTTTTTAATTGTAGGTAAAAACAGCAGAGTGGTCATGTTATATACTGTAGAGGATCTTTGACTTGTGTTTTTTGGAGTATGTTCTTAAAAACAGCAGCACGCTTCTGTCATTTAGAGGATCTTTGATTAGTGTTTTTACATTAGGTCCACATAAACAGCTGAGTGCTCTTGTCGTATAGATCAGTGGTCCCCAACCTTTTTTTTTTTCTTGTGCGGCCCAGTACCAATCGGTCCGCGGCCCGGTGGTTGGGACCACTGATCTATAGGACAGAAGCTGTTATTAGGAATCTGCTTAAAACACGAATCAAAGATCCTATAAATGACTGCTGTTTGTAGGAATCTGCTTAAAACAGTGGTTAACGATTCTCTATAGAACTGCTGTTATTAGGAATCTGCTTAAAAACACAAATCAAAGATCCTCTAAATGATTGCTGTTTGTAGGAATCTGCTTAAAACACTAGTTAAATATCTGCATAACAGCAGCATTTTGCAGTTAAGGCACTACTGTCATACACCTTTTATAAAACTGCTGTTTTTAGGAATCTGCCTAAAAACACTAGTCAGAGAGCCTCTTTGACCACAATTTTTAGGAATTTGCTTAAAAACACCAGTAAAAATCTTCTATATGACTGCTGTTTCTCAGAATCTGCTTCAAAAACTCATGTCGCATGTTTTGAACTGAACTTCATGGGCCGCCAGTTAAATAGATTTGCTTTACAACTAGGGCTGCAACTAACGATTCATTTGATAATCGATTAATCTGTCGATTATTACTTCAATTAATCGATTAATAATCGGATAAAAAAAGACAAACTACATTTCTATCCTTTCCAGTATTTTATTTGGGAAAAAAAACAGCATACTGGCACCATACTTATTTTGATTATTGTTTCTCAGCTGTTTGTACATGTTGCAGTTTATAAATAAAGGTTTATAAAAAATATATAAAAATAAATAAATAATAAAAAATGTTTTTTTTGTTTTTTTTAATTGCCTCTGCGCATGCGCATAGCATAGATCCAACGAATCGATGACTAAATTAATCGCCAACTATTTTTATAATCGATTTGGGAAGACTATGTCTCCCGGCTGGCCTGGGAACGCCTCGGGGTCCCACAGGAAGAGCTGGACGAAGTGGCTGGGGAGAGGGAAGTCTGGGCTTCCCTGCTTAGGCTGCTGCCCCCGCGACCCGACCTCGGATAAGCGGAAGAAGATGGATGGATGGATTTTAATCGATTAGTTGTTGCAGCCCTATTTACAACTTGATTGGAATAATTTTGAGCCATGAGTGTTGGAGCCACAGTGAGATTGCGTCCTTGCGAGGCACCATTGGAAGCCCACATACCTGCTGTAGAAGTCATCTCTGTAGTACTCGTAGTCAAATTCATAACCACTGTGGGAGAGGGGGCTAGATGGAGAGAGAGAGAGGGAAAAAGAGACAGAGATAAATAAATTGAGTTTTTTCTTATTCTGAAGATTCCAATCTGGACCTGTCAGGAGCAAAGCGGATCAAACTGCAGCGGCTTTGACTCGAATGGACGCGCTGCGGTTTTCCGCCGGAGGCTTGGAGGAGGTTAAGCAGCAAGACGCTCGCACACACACACACACACACACACGCACGCACGCACGCACGCACGCACGCACGCACGCACGCACGCACGCACGCACGCGCGCGAAGACAGCAGATCAAATAAGTATAGAGGGAGACGTAAAGTCAATGAGAGAGGAGGGAGGAATCAAAAATCTATGCAAAAGCTTCACCAGTGATATGTTTGAAATGTAGGGAATAATAAATAATGACTAATAATGTATTGCTACTCAAAATATTCTTGATTAAAATTACAAAATTAGCATTTCCATTTATGGCATAATTACATTTTATATTCCGCATGCTCAGCGATAACATGCAAATGAAGCGTTGTCATAAAAACAAGCCACAAATGAATACATTAGAAAGTTAATTCAAAGTGGGACTGAATATGAGCTTTACCAAGGTCTATGTCAGCAGTCTGACTGGAACAAAACCCAAAATGTATACGAGACAAGTTAACCAGACAGCACCATTTAAAAAAACAAAAAACAAAGACAGTCTTACCTGTAGACCGCTGAGATGGGCCTTTTGGAGACGGTTTTGGGCCTGTAGGGTTTGGGCTCGCCAGCCATGTTTATGTCTGAAAACACACACAGAAACACCAACAAAGTCATTAACAAGCCATCTAATATCCAGGGGCCAATTTCCCCTTCTTTTTTTTAGCTCAGCGGGACAGAACAGCAAGCTGCATATCATGCACAGTCTTGACTAAAGAATAGTATTCTTATGTGATTGTGAGATCAAAGTATGCTTATTGACAATGCAAGCTCCTGGCCAGAGTTTCCTGTTTTTTTCCTTGGTTCAACATCAGCAAGTTGCATATCATACACTGCCTTGACTGAAGACACTTCTTGAGGTGATGTTGAGTTAGGACCGGGCGATATATCGAATATACTCGATATATCGCGGTTTTGTCTCTGTGCGATATAGAAAATGACTATATCGTGATATTCGAGTATACTTTCTCACGCAGTTGATTTTAGCTGCGGGCATTACACAACAGGTGTTTCTCACTCTTTCTTGTCTCTCCTTCTCACAGAGACATAAAACAAGCGCACCTTCTTACATACGTCACACGAGAGGTAGCAGCATAGGTAACGTTAGCTGTGGTGCTAATGGAGTGGTGCGAGTGGTAATACGAGAGAAAGAAGGTGTGAATCTGGTAACAAATGAAGGAAGAATTAATTCCCAAGAAAAACAGCACGGGGTCCATCGTCTGGCGGTGGTTTGGCTTCAAGCGGGAAGATGTTGAACAGACAACCGTAATATGTCGAGTATGCGGCAAAAGCGTTGCTACAGAAAGTAGCATTACTGCTAAGTTGTAGCATCATTTGAAAAGTCACCCGCTAGAGAATGAAGAGTGCTTGAAACTCCGCATGTCAACATCTCCGTTCGGTGCCACACCCACAGAATGCCCAAGCAAACCATTTCCACATCAACAACGTATGAAAAAAATAGTCCACAACAGAAGGAGATAACGTCTGCAGGAACCTAACACATAGCGAAGGACATTCACTATTTGATTTCCTATTATGCAGCTAATTTTCATTTGACAGTTATTGAAATATCTTGTGTGACATCATGCACAAAAGTGCACATTATTTGTGGCGTTCTGTACAAAAAGTGCACTTTAGTTTAGTGTTGTTTTGATATGTCATCTTAGTGACATCATGCACAAAAGTGCACTAATAGCTCGTTTTAAAATGTCTCTGACAATCTTGCACTTTCTGTTTTGAAATGACATGAATGTTTGTGCCACTGCTTAATAACTGTTTAATAAATACAGTTTTGGTAAATTGACTTAGTTGTGATTTCCCTCTCTGCATGAAAGTTTAAAATGAGCATATATTAATGCAGTATGAACACGAATGTTTTAATGTAGACACATATAATCATCATACTGCTGTGATTATATGCATCAAGTGTTCATTCAAGGCTAAGGCAAAATATCGAGATATATATCGTGTATCGTGACATGGCCTAAAAATATCGAGATATTAATAAAAGGCCATATCGCCCAGCCCTATGTTGAGTATGTAGCGAGAGACACAAAATAAAACCTATATTTTTCCTGCAGATTTGCTCCAATTTTGGGTGCCCACCATTCTTTTTTGTTGAGCGAGACAACAAATCAAGCTAAAGAATCGTATTGTTAAGTGACTAACTGTGAGATCAAAGTGCTTACCATATCTACAATGCTACAGTAGCTCCTGTATTTGGCCACAGTTGCTCAAATTTGAGGTCCAATGTCTTTTTCCTTGGTTTTACTTTCCTGTGTCTTTTACCTTGGTTCAATATTAGCTAGTTGAATTTCATACACGGTCTTGTCTGAAGAAGCTTCTTTAGGTGATGATGAGTATGCAGCTAGAAACACAATGTACAGTAGAACCTCTCCTACGCGTCATTCTTTTGTGTTGTGGGAGACATACAATTAAGCTGCATAGCATGCACAGTCTTGACTAAAGAATCGTATTCTTATGTGGCTGTGAGAGCAAAGTATGCCTACGATTGAAAACGCTAGCTCCTGGCCACAGAGTTGCTCACATTTGAGGTCTAATGCTTTCCTGTGTTTTTTTCCTTGGTTCAATATCAGCAAGCTGTATATCATACACTGTCTTGACTGAAAACACTTCCTGAAGTCATGATGATTATGCAGCTAGAGACACAAAGTAAAAGCTCTATTTACCTGCAGATTTGCTCTAATTTTTCTTTTGTTGAGCCAGACATAAGCAAGCTACATATCATGCACTCTTGACTAAAGAATCGTATTGTTAAGTGACTGACTGTGAGATCAAAGTGCTTATCTACAATGCTACAGTAGCTTCTGTATTTGGCCACACAGTTGCTTAAATTTGAGGACCAATGTTTTCCTGTCTTTTCCCTTGATTCAATATCACCAAGCTGCATATCATACACTATCTTGTCTGAAGAAGCTTCTTTAGGCGGTGAGAAGTATGCAGTTAGAGACACAATGTAGAACCTGTATTTTCCTGCAGATTTGCTCCAATTCTGGGTACCCGTCATTCTTTTTTGTTGTACGAGACGTATAAACAAGATGCATATCAAGCACAGTCTTGACTAAAGAGTCATATTCTTCTGTGAATGTGAGATCAAAATATGCCTATCTTACAATGCTAGCTCGTGGCCACAGAGTTGCTCAAATTTAAGGTCCTGCGTCTATTTCCTTAGTTCAATATTAGCAAGCAGGCAGCACGGTGGAAGAGGGGTTGGTGCGTCTGCCTCACAATACGAAGGTCCTGAGTAGTCCTGAGTTCAATCCCGGGCTCGGGATCTTTCTGTGTGGAGTTTGCATGTTCTCCCCGTGACTGTGTGGGTTCCCTCTGAGTACTCTGGCTTCCTCCCACTTCCAAAGACATGCACCTGGGGATAGGTTGATTGGCAACACTAAATTGGCCCTAGTGTGTGAATGTGAGTGTGAATGTTGTCTGTCTATCTGTGTTGGCCCTGCGAGATGGGGACTTGTCCAGGGTGTACCCCGCCTTCCGCCCGATTGTAGCTGAGATAGGCTCCAGCGCCCCCCGCGACCCCGAAGGGAATACACGGTAGAAAATGGATGGATGGAATATTAGCAAGCTGCATATCATACACTGTCTTGTTGAAATAAGCTTCTTTAGGTGATGATGAGTATGCTGCTAGAGAAACAATGTACAGTAGAACTACGGCTGGGCGATATGGCCTTTTTTAAAAATCTCAATATTTTTAGGCCATATCGCGATACACGATATATATCTCGATTAGGGCTGCAACTAACGATTAATTTGATAATCGATTAATCTGTCGATTATTACTTCAATTAATCAATTAATAATCGGATAAAAGAGACAAACTACATTTCTATCCTTTCCAGTATTTTATTGAAAAAAAACCAACATGCTCGCACCATACTTATTTTGATTATTGTTTCTCAGCTGTTTGTACGTGTTGCAGTTTATAAATAAAGGTTTATAAAAAAAATAAAAAAATAAATGAAATAAAATAAAATTGCCTCTGCGCAAAGCATAGATCCAACGAATCAATGACCAAATTAATCGCCAATTATTTTTATAATCGATTGTAATCGATTTAATCGATTAGTTGTTGCAGCCCTAATCTCAATATTTTGCCTTAGCCTTGAATGAACACTTGATACATATAATCACAGCAGTATGATGATTCTGTGTGTCTACATTAAAACATTCTTGTTCATACTGCATTAATCTACCAGTATGCTCATTTTAAACTTTCATGCAGGGAGGGAAATCATAACTAAGTCAATTTAGCAAAACTGTATTTATTAAACAGTTATTAAGCAGTGGCACAAACATTCATGTCATTTCCAAAACAGAAAATGCAAGATTGTCAGAGACATTTTAAAACAAGCTATAAGTGCACTTTTGTGCATGATGACACACAAGATATTTCAATAAGTGTCACATAAATATTAGCTGCATATCAAATAGTATATGTCCTACGGTGTTGATGTGGAAATAGTTGCTTCTGCATTTAGTTGGTGCGGCACCGAACGGAGATGTTGACATGATGTAAAGACATATTCCCACTTGAAGCCAAACCACCGTCAGACGATGGACCCCGTGCTGTTTTTCTTGGGAATTAATTATTCCTCCATTTGTTACCAGATTCACACCTTCTTTCTCTCGTATTACCACTCAAACCACACCGCTAGCTGTTAGCATCACAGCTAACGTTACCATGTCGCTACCTCTCGCTCCGCGGGAGCGTGTGACGTTGCTCACGTGACAGTATGTGACCTATGTAAGAAGGTGCGCTTGTTTTAAGTATCTGTGAGAAGGAGAGACATGAAAGAGTGAGAAACGCATGCAGTTTAATGCTCCGCAGCTAAAAGCAACTGCGTGAGAACGTATACTCGAATATCACGATATAGTCATTTTCTATATCGCACGGAGACAAACCCGCCCTAAGTAGAACCTCTATTTTTCCTGCAGATTTACTCCAATTTTGGGTACCCGTCATTATTTTTTGTTGTGAGAGACATATAATTAAGCTGCATTTCATGTACAGTCTGAGATCAAAGTATGCCTTCTGTATCTTCAATGCTAGCTCTGTATTTGGCCACAGAGTTGCTCAAATTTTAGGTACAATGTTTTCCTGTTTCTTTTTAGCAAGCTGCATATCATACCCTGTCTTGACTAAAGAAGCTTTCTTAGGTGTGGACGAGTATGCAGCTAGGGCAGGGGTCGGCAACCCGCGGCTCCGGAGCCGCATGCGGCTCTTTGATCACTCTGATGCGGCTCGGCAGCTTACTTGCTGAACCCCCCAATTTTCCCGTGAGACTTCCGGATTTCAATGCCTCTCGCAGAAACCTCCCGGGATTAATATTCACCGATTTTCACCCTTACAGCTATAATAAGGGCGTGCCATGATGGTACAACATTTGGCGCTCTCTACACTCTGTATTAACAGCGTGCCAGCCCAACGTTTGTTATACAATATACATCTTCTGCTTGCACACGAACGGGACAGCAAGGCATACTTGGTCAACAGCCACACAGGTTACACTGATGGTGACCATATAAAACAACTTTAACACTCTTACTAATAATGCGCCACACTTTGAACCAAAACCAAACAAGAATGACAAACACATTTCGGGAGAACATCTGCACCTTAACACAACATAAACACAACAGAACAAACACCCAGAATCCCATGCAGCCCTGACTCTTCCGGGCTACATTATACACCCCTGCTACCACCAAACCCCGCCCCCACCCCAACCCTGCTCCCTCACACATCAACCCCCCCCCCCTCTGTGCGTCGGTTGAGGTGGGCGGGGTTTGGTAGCGGGGGTGTATAATGTATCCCGGAAGAGTTAGGGCTGCATGGGATTCTGGGTATTTGTCCTGTTGTGTTTATGTTGTGTTACTGTGCAGATGTTCTCCCGAAATGTGTTTGTCATTCTTGTTTGGTGTGGGTTCACAGTGTGGCGCATTATTAGTAAGAGTGTTATAGTTTTTTTTTTATACCGCCACCGTCAGTGTAACCTGTGTGGTTGTTGACCAAGTATGCCTTGCTGTCACCAACGTGAGCAAGCGGAATCACCATACAACGTGTAACTGATCAGGCACATTGGTTGTAGTGGGTGCCATATGCTGTACCATCACGGCACGCATGACGCTGACAAGCGCCATTCATCTAAAACCCGTGTGCCGCACCAGCTTTCAAATTCCATATAAAGGCGTGGGCAATGTGTCTGAGACCCTTGGTTTATGCATAGCACAAAGCAAAAAGAAAACTTTGTCTGCAGTGTTATTTAATTTAAAATTTCAAAAAAGTTTTGCGGCTCCCACTGTTTTCTATAATTTGCGAAACTGGTCAAAATGGCTCTTTGACTGGTAAAGGTTGCCGACCCCTGAGCTAGGGGAACAAACAATGTAGAACTTGCACAAATTTTGGCTTAAGTTTTTGTTCAGCGGGCCATATAATCAAGCTGCATATCATTCAGTCTTGACTAAAGAAGTTCCTTTTGCGATAGTAACATCAAATCAAATCAAATCAAATCAAATCAACTTTATTTATAAAGCACATTTAAAATTTACCACAGGGGTAGCCAAAGTGCTGTACAATGAGCAGGTTAAAAGATAAAACGAGTACCGAGCAAATACAACACAACACAAACAGAACATGATAAAAAATAAATAATTAAAATAGAATTAATAAAAACATAAAAACATAAAAACAGGATCACAGCAGGTGTATTATGGGGCGCCATTGCAGGATGGATATCACTCAGTGTTAAAAGCCATGGAATAAAAATATGTTTTTAAGAGAGATTTAAAAACAGGAAGAGAGGAGGCTTGTCTAACACTCAGGGGTAGGTCGTTCCAGAGCTTGGGAGCAGCAACGGCGAAAGCTCTGTCACCTCTAAGCTTCAGCCTTGTGTCAGGGACCGTCAACAGCAGCTGATCGGCTGATCTTAAGGATCGGGTGGGGCAGTAAGGCTGAAGGAGGTCGGAGAGATAGGTTGGCGCGAGGTTGTTTAGACATTTAAAAACAAATAAAAGGAGTTTAAAATGTATTCGGTAACGCACAGGGAGCCAGTGAAGGGACGCTAAAATAGGGGTGATGTGCTCACGTCTGCGGGTCTGTGTTAGCAGACGAGCAGCAGAGTTCTGCACGAGCTGCAGGCGGGCGAGGGAGGCCTGGCTAATGCCAACATACAGGGCATTACAGTAATCAAGACGAGTCGAGATAAAAGCGTGGATTAATTTCTCAAGATCATGTCTTGATAGAAGCGGTTTCACTTTCGCTATTTGGCGTAATTGATAAAAGCTTTTTTGAACGACGCTGCTGATTTGTTTTTCGAATTTAAAATCTGAGTCAAACTTTACCCCCAGGTTTGTGACAGAGTCGCTGAGATACGGGGTCAGAGTGCCGAGGTCAACGTTGGGGGAGGGAGAGCGACTTGGACCGAACAACATAACTTCTGTTTTGTCTTCATTTAGGCTCAGGAAGTTAGCTGAAAGCCAGACTTTGATGTCGTGCAGGCAGTCAATAAGACTTTGAACTGTGTTATTTTGTGCCATGGGAAAATAAATCTGGCAATCATCGGCATAAAAATGAAATGCAATACTGTACTTCCTAAAAATAGAACCAAGGGGGAGAAGGTAAAGCGCAAATAAAATTGGGGCAAGGATTGAACCCTGGGGGACCCCATGTGGTAAAGGAGCTGTGGACGACATAAAACTGTCTACTTTTACACAAAAACTCCTGTCGGTTAGGTACGACCGGAACCAGTTGAGGGCGGCGCCCTTAATGCCCACACAGTTCTCAAGACGAGTGATTAAGGTGGCGTGGTCGACGGTGTCGAACGCAGCAGACAGATCTAAAAGCACCAGGACAACATATTTACCAGAATCAGTGGACAGGAGGATATCGTTAAAAACTTTTAGAAGCGCTGACTCTGTGCTGTGGAGGGCTTTAAAACCGGACTGGAACAGCTCAGTGATACCATTATCCTCTAAGAAGGGCAGCAACTGACTGTAGACAACCTTCTCTAATATTTTGGAAATGTATGGAAGATTAGAGATAGGTCTGAAGTTAGAGAGGAGAGAGGGGTCGAGGCTGGGTTTTTTAAGTAGAGGTCGTACCACTGCATGTTTAAACTCTACTGGAACTATTCCAGAAGAGAGGCTACTATTGATAATGTTAAGGACACTTGATCCAATAGTAGCAAGTACCTCCTTAAACAGGCGAGGTGGGAGGGCATCTGCAGGAGAACCAGAGGGCTTCATATGACTAACTGTGTCACTTAAAAAAGAAAAGGACACCGGCTCAAACTGATGGAAAACAGAAGAGAAATGCAGGGGAACAGAAGGGTCATATGAAGGCTGAGATAGACTGGCTCTAGTTGACACAATTTTGTCAGTGAAAAAATGGAGACAATTTTCACAGAATTCAAAAGAAGCATCAAAACCAGCAGATTTGGGAGCATCAATGACAGTGTTAATAGTTTTAAACAGAACTCTGGGGTTGTTACAGTTAGAAGATATAATCTGAGATAGATATATATTCATTTCTGCTTTTACAGTCATCTGAAAGGAAAACAGGCTTTCTTTAAAAATGGCAAAGGACACATGCAGCCTGTCTTTTTTCCATTTTCTCTCTGCTCTTCTACATACGCGCCTGGCAGCCCGAGTGACGTCATTCAACCAGGGTTGAGGCGTGGCTTTAGCGCGGCGGCATTTGAAAGGCGCCATCGTGTCCAGTGTTTGTAAACAGATAGAGTTGAACCCAGAAACCAACTCTTCAGTATTCAGACACACAGATGCTGCAGAATTATCATCACAAAGAGTAAAAAAAATAGAGGAGAACCGAGCAGGAGACGAAGAATTAAACATGCGAGAGCGTTGGGGCGGTGCGCACAATTTAACTGGACACTGCGTGGCAATATCAAACAGGATCGGCATGTGATCAGAGAACACAGCGTCGCAAATGTCCAAATTAAAAACACACAAACCATACGAGAGCACTAAATCGAGTGTATGCCCGCGTTCATGTGTAGAACCACACACAGACTGTACAAAGTTAAATGAGTCGATTATATTCAGGAAGCTCCTGGAAAGCGGCTCATCTGGACAGCAGGTGTGAATATTAAAATCACCCACAATAAGGACACGATCATATTTCACATCAACACATGCCGGTCCGTTATGCGAGCTGGAAAAACAACATAGCTCCTCTATTTGTTCACAGATTTATGCTAATTTTGGGTTACATTTCCTCTTCTTTCTTTTTAGTTCAGCGATACATAACAGCAAGCTGCATATTTACTAAAGCCTATCTAGGCTTATTGTCATATTTAGAAATAAAATAGCTTAATTTGTCTGTAGATGTGCAAATGAAATGTTGGGTCCAGTGTGCTGTTCGTTTGGTTCAGTGATAACCGCAAGGTGCCTGCCATTCATTGTCTTGATTAATGAGCCACAATACACTATGTATAATGATGTGGTAGGATTAGTATATCAAAAAGCTGCACACAAGAAATCCATACCACAGGAACCCTAATGAGGAGTATGAATAATTCCATTACCAAAATAAATCAGTGTGAGAAGAAAGTGACTTTAGAACAGTAGCTATAGTCAATAACGCCTCGTGATGCAGCAACGGGACGCCACTGGGCTCAAAGCAAAGAACACACAGCTGAAGGTCTCTGAAGTATTTTGGCTGTAAAACTAACTTTAGGGGAAAGACAAAATAAGTTTTGTGACCACACTAGTTGATTGAAGCGGGATTGTTTTTCTCGGGAAAAGGTTGTTATGAGGTCCGCCCCTGCTTGCGGAGACAGAGCAGCTCCTGGGAGGCGAAATAAACTCAAAGTGAAAGAGGCAGATGCAGCACTAGGAAAATGTATCTTTGTTGCAGACGGGAAAGTAAAACTAACATGCAGGTTTCAGTGGCATCACCATCTAATGACCTGGCATGCATATGGCACTTTTGCAAATCTATACGAACTGGTATCACATTTTTTCTTTCAGGTTCTACTAGACTGGGGGTCACCAACCCGCGGCTCTTGAGCCGCATGCAGCTCTTTAGTGCCAACCTAGTGGCTCCCTGGATAATTTTTAAAAAAGGACTGAAAATGGAAAAAGGTGGGGAAAAATATTTTTTTTTGTTTTAAGTATGTTTTTTGTTTGAGGACAAACATGACACAAACCTTCCCAATTGTTAGAAAGCCCACTGTTTAATATGTTTGTGTGTATGCTTCACTGATGAGAGTATTTGGTGAATATCGTTTTGTCCTACTCATTTCGGCGGTTCTTGAACTCACCATAGTGTGGACTGTGACGCAACAGTTTCTTTACATGTAAAATCTTCCACTCCTTCTTTGTCTCATTTTTTTCCACCAAAAATGTCATGCTGTGCATGAATGCACAAAGGTGCACTTTGTTGATGTTGATTGACTTGTTAAAAAGTTAAAAGTTAAAGTACCAATGATTGTCACACACACACTAGGTGTGGCGAAATTATTCTCTGCATTTGACCCATCACCCTTGATCACCCCCTGGGAGGTGAGGGGAGCAGTGAGCAGCAGCGGTGGCCGCGCCCGGGAATCATTTTTGGTGATTTAACCCCCAATTCCAACCCTTGATGCTGAGTGCCAAGCAGGGAGGTAATGGGTCCCATTTTTATAGTCTTTGGTATGACTCGGCCGGGATTTGAACACACAACCTACCGATCTCAGGGCGGACACTCTAACCACTAGGCCACTGAGTAGGTGGAGTGTTGGAGTGCTAATCAGGCATATTTGGTCAGTGCATGACTGCAAGCTAATCAATGCTAACATGCTATTTAGGCTAGCTGTATGTACATATTGCATCATTATGCCTCATTTAATATCCTTTACTTTTATCCTCTTTGTATATAATTTAGTTTAGCATGTCTCATGCCACATTATCTGTATGTAATATTGACTGCATTTCTGATAGTTGTTTGTGTGCCATGTTGTTCCAGACTACAGCAAACGTTACCTAGCTTGCCAAAGATTGTAATAAATCTATTAAAAGAAGACAGCCTGTTATTTTCTTTAACTTGGAGACACACATCTATACCTTTGGACAATAAACGCCAGTAATTTCCAGGGGTTATATTACCTTCTGAGTAGCCTCTGATTTACTATGGTTTCTAATGTTGTAAAAATGTGTAGAATAAATATTACATTTCAACATTTCTGTCTACAAAGATTTGCGTCAGCCTGCAACACAGCCATTTTGATAGTAGGCTGTTATAGCTAATAAAGACACTTACATCATGTGTTGCCTTCATTATAAGACTTATATACGGCTTTTCATTTTTTGCGGCTCCAGACAGATTTGTTTTTTGTATTTTTGATGGCTCTTTCAACTATATGGGTTGCCGACCCCTGTACTAGGCCTTTGTGGCGTTAACAACACAAGCAGCAGAGGAGGAAACTCATTCTCCCGATGCGACAGAGTCATTGCAGCGGAACAGCACCGAGGCAGAAACGAGCTGCCGGCGAGCTGTGTCAGCGCCATCTCTCAGGAGAGACGGGAATAAATCCTACACTCAGTATGTTTACATGCACTAAAAAAAAAAAAAATATTGCATGAACTAGCTGGAAACCATCTTTTCATATAAACATCTTAACTAGATCGTGTTGGACTTTTTAAAGACTGGATTAAAATACATCGATGATGAAATTGTAAATCAGTTCCCTCTTGTATACTCTTGTGGTACCTCAATTTAAGAGTGTTTTGAGATAAGAGCTATTTATCGGCTAATTGTTATGCATTAAGTTGCAAGCAAATTTTTTTTTAGCTAAAAGCATCCAAGCCATTAGTATCTACGGGAGGCACACAGCATTTACCAGACGTCAGATTAGAGATAGTGCCTGTAAACAGAAACTTAACACACGTGTGAAAATCGTTTTATCTACATCGTTTTATGGAGAGCGAGTGTTATACGTGGTTAATACATCTTCCGGTTACTCAATGACCCGATTGTCCCCTGAGCCATGCCGTCCCGCGGACAACATAATGGTGATAGATGGAGCAGTCAGCGGCGTCAAAAGGGGGGTGGAGGGCTAGGAAGGGATGTTGTCCAGGGACCCAAAGCATCGGCGGAACTCTGGGCTTTTGTAAAGTTAAAAAAAATTTCCCCTGCCCTTTAAATATATAATTGATTAAAAAAAGATGTCATAAATGTGAATAGAAAAAAAAATATATCCTTGAAAGTTCAGTAATAAGCTTGCTTAAATCAAATTCAAAATGTCTAAAAATACCTACACCTCCTATCCAAAATACCAAAACAATTAACACAGACATCATAACGTCATCAAAGCTCACCATGAAACATTCACACACAGCACCGGCACTTTGGAACAAAAATGAGGTGATAGAAGAAAGGTAAAAATATCACAAATGTACTTGTGGCACCACATAGGCCATTTCTCATAACTGCGGTGAGTTCAAAGACACTCGATTAAAGTTAAAAAGAGAGGTGTCACTAGTTTCTAGTCACTAGTTTCTAAAGACAGAGGGAGACTTGACTCCCAGGAGATGCAGTAATAATAATATAAACATATGACTTTTTGATGTATTATTATTATGATTCGTATTATCCACTGACGCTAATCCTTTTTGTATCAGCTAATCTCTACTTTACACTCTGAACTAAAGGGAAACTTGACATATTCATAATCATATTTAAAGGGGAACTACACTTTTTTATTTTAGTTTGCCTATCGTTCACAATCATTACGAGAGACAAGGGTTAAAGATGACAAAAAATGCTTCAAAGATGCGGCTAACAGGAGTCATCGTTGTAGTCTTCAATATTTTTGTCATGACTTGGACTATGGCGTGGTTTGTTCTCCCGTGGTGCAAATGAACATTTGGACCAGATATGATTTGCAGGTGAATACATATTTAATTTTACAATAACAAAAGGAACAAACTAAAGGCGCGCACAAGGGCGGAAGTACAAAACTTGACTATAAACACAAAACTTGCACAAGGGCAGAAACTATGAACAATTAAACACAACTTGCAAACTATGGCTTGAATAAAGAAAACTTACTTGGCATGGACAAAAAAGGAGCAGCGTGAACGAAGGACATGAAAAGGAGTTAGAAATGTGTCGAGCATAAATGTGGGGAGGTCGTCAGAACGACAAACTGAAAAGAATGAACTTAAATACTATGGACATGATTAGTGAAAGCAGGTGCGTGACTCAAAACGTGAAACAGGTGCGTGACGTGACAGGTGAAAACTAATGGGTTGCTATGGTGACAATCAAGAGTGCACAATGAATCCAAACGTGGAACAGGTGAAACTAATGGGGTAATCATGGAAACAAGACAAGGGAGTGAAAAGACAGAAACTAAAGAGTCCTATAACTAAACAAAACATGACTTAAAACAAAACATGATTACACAGACATGACAATTTTGAATATTTATCGTAAGCTGATTTCCTCAGCGCATTTATTTCCGTTTACACAGCAGCGCATTTCCGACTTCCGGCAACAAATGTGAGTTGTACTTCTGGAAACAAACTTGTGTGATTTCTAATCATGGCATACTGGGTAACAGACAACAAAGATCACTATTTTTGGACCAATGAGGATTCACAACCTTATCTTTTTGAAGCTGAATATACAGAGGATGAACTACTGCTTATAGAGGTGGGCACGAAGGAAGGGTGAGCTGTTGTATCAGGTCGGCGTGACTTTGACGCTGTAAATGTGGAACTTTGAGCCAAGCTATTTCAACATAAATGGAGTGGTTACCCAAAATAATCAGGAAAAGACGTCCCCGGCCAGCTGAACCAAACGCACAGCTGTCCATGGAGTGAGTCACCTTAATATCGATCATGATACACGTCATGCGTGTTATTACAACTACAGTACATACGCTGTCAAGCTAGCAGTGTACAAACAAAAACATGAAATGTGGGCTCATACTTTACAGATACTCTATTAGGGCTGGGCGATATGGCCTTTTTTTAATATTTTAAGGCCATATCGCGATACACGATATATATCTCGATATTTTGCCTTAGCCTTGAATGAACACTTGATGCATATAATCACAGCAGTATGATGATTCTATGTGTCTACATTAAAACATTCTTCTTCATACTGCATTAATATATGATACTTTAAAACTTTCATGCAAAGAAGGAAATCACAACTAAAAAAATCACTATTCTTTTCATACGGTGTTGATCTGGAAATGTTTGCCTCGGCATTTTGATGGTGCGGGCGTGTGGCACCCAACAGAGATGTTGACATGCGCAGTAAGCACTGTTCATTCTCTAGCAGGTGACTTTTCAAATGATGCTACATATTAGCAGTAATGCTACTTTTTATAGCAACGCTTTCGCCCCACACTTGACAAATTACAGTTGTCTGTTCGACATATTCCCACTTGAAGCCAAACCACCGCCAGACGATGGACCGACCCCCTGCTGTTTTTGGGTGAATTAATTATTCCTTCATTTGTTACCAGATTCGCACCTTCTTTCTCTCGTATTACCGCTAGCATCACAGCTAACGTTAGCCATGCTGCTACCTCTTTGCTGCGCGAGGGCGTATATGTATGTGACGTATGACGTGACAGTATGTGACGTGTGTAGAAGCTGTGCTTGCTGTCTGTGAGAAGGAGAGACAGGAAAGAGAGGAGAGCCTGTAGTGTAATGCCAGCAGCTAAAAGCAACTGCGTGAGAACGCATACTCGAATATCACGATATAGTCATTTTCTATATCGCAAACCAACAATCGAGACAAACCCGCGATATATCGCGCATATCGATATATCGCCCAGCCCTAACTCTAATATGACTGTTCATGTTTTTTGTCCTATCGCATTGTGTTTGTTGTGCATTACAAACTTGAACGCGATTTGGGTGCTGATGTAGAAGCGAGCTTATCTCTCGCCGTAGCTAGCTTTTACGGCTAATACTATAGCATGGCGATGTGTTACTCCGCTGGAAAAATAGTTCCTCAGTGTTCGCTCTTACAATACCAATGTCGCTACAGTTTGGGTATTATACAGGTTACGGAACGTAAATGAAGTATTGTTGGCTGTTTTTGAATGCTAAAAATTATATAGAGACGATTTTTACATGCTCTACTGCAAAAAAAACCTAAAACTTTTGTCTTGTCTCTCAAAAGGATTGTAAACAATAGGCAAAATTCTAGAAAAAAAGGTCACTTCCCCTTTAGGTGAATAATGACAGATTATATGATGATTTAAATTCATATTCTGGCCACTATATATTGACTTTGTAGGTTTTTTTTTCAGAAAACCCCCCCCACATTATTTAGGGGGTTTAATTAGATATGTTTGAGATATGTTATTGTTACCATCTTTAAAAAGTCAAAAACCTAATTAATTATTTTAAAAAGCTGGTTTTAACCAAATTCATGAAATAATTAGTTTTTTAGTGCATGTGCAAGTGTGTGTGTGTGTGTGTCTGGAGCGTCATTGTTGGGTATTATGGTGGGATAGGGGGCCCTTTAGGAGTGTATGGGGGACCACAATTTGGTGCTATGCTTTTGGTAGTAGTTATAATATTAAACATTCCTTGTCTTGAAAATAGTTTTCGAAATACAGGTCTTGAAAAACAGCGGCCGTCTTATGTTTGGGTCAATACATTCCATTAAAGTTTGGCCACTAATGCCTCTGAATGAAACAAATCCACTGTCTGGTCTAAAGGTCCCAAGGGAACTGGAGATGGAACAATGAAATCACAACAGATCCTCCATCAAGAAAACAAGAATTTGTGACTCCCCGAAGGAACCAGTGCGTTTTATTGGTCTCATTTGTTGAGCCGTCCCCTGGACACCTCGCTATCATGCTCTCTGTCTTCATGTAATCCCTCAATGTCTCGTTGGCCTTATCTATCGCTTTCATCGTTTAATATCCAGCATCTCTATCTCACGTCCAGTATTGCATTTTACTGTCGGGTATCGGCTGCGTTGCGGTTAAGCCAACAAAACTAGCTTGTCGTTAGCTCGCGAGGGGCCAACCTGAGCACTGGGAGAGGAGGCTTTGAATAAATCAGGGATGAAAGCTGCACCATATGGCAACATATTGCCGAGGAATCGTCAGGCTGAAAGAGTGCTCAAGTGAAAATCACCCCCCAAAAATTTAAGGACAAATGGAGGCTTTCGAGGATGAGACTGTGTCTCCTGCTGAGGGCACAAGGAATCGCAATCTCACTGAAGATTTTACCTTTGCTTCTCTCACTGTGGGTTCGGGCTAACCGCCTGAGACTCAAGAGGGAAGCTAAAAGCCTGATTCGAGGGGGGGTTGGGTCATCGCAAGGTCAGAGTAAGAGAGATGGGATGATTGTCTTATCTGGCTGTGTGAAAGAACCTGTTTGTATTCACTGCCTGACGTAGGACACGTTAAAAATCCACTCGTCTTGGAAGATTTCTTTCAGGGTTATGACAAATTGCTCCGTTTCTGCAAGGTCATTTGCGGAAACACCGATGAGTCACAAGATTATGAATCGCAAATGATTTTGGATGCAGGCGTTTCTTAAAAGTCGGAGATTTCACCATGACAACTGGCTGGATGGGGCCTAATCGCGCTTCAACAGCGGTAACTTATGGTTACCACTGGATGACAATCAAAATGGTTTCTTGTTTAAAATCAGCAAAAGCGAAGAGGTACATTTGTTTTATAGCGTAGAAAAAGCAAAGGGAACTCAGGGACTGTGGGGTAAATGGTGTAGTGTATTGAACAGTTGGATTTAACACTGTAGGGAACATAAATGGAATGTAGAATAAATAAGAAAAATATATACATATGTACATAAAGCACAAGCAACACTGTTTTCCTTAACAGCATATGAGTCACAGATTGTCCCTTTTGTTCTTTACCAGCACCAGTTCTTTATGTGGACCCCGACTTAAACAAGTTGAAAAACTTATTCGGGTGTTACCATTTAGTTGTCAATTGTACGGAATATGTACTGAACTGTGCAATCTACTAATAAAAGTTTCAATCATCCATCCATTTCCTACCGCTTATTCCCTTTTGGGGTCGCGGGGGGCACTGGAGCCTATCTCAGCTACAATCGGGCGGAAGGCGGGGTACACCCTGGACAAGTCGCCACCTCATCGCAGGGCCAACACAGATAGACAGACAACATTCACACTCACATTCACACACTAGGGCCAATTTAGTGTTGCCAATCAACCTATCCCCAGGTGCATGTCTTTGGAAGTGGGAGGAAGCCGGAGTACCCGGAGGGAACCCACGCAGTCACGGGGAGGACATGCAAACTCCACACAGAAAGATCCCGAGACCGGGATTGAACCCAAGACTACTCAGGACCTTCGTATTGTGAGGCAGATGCAATCAATCAAAAAAGCAAAGTTATTCACAATCTCAGAATAATCAAAGACTCAGTCCGACCTGATGCCCAGGTGGATGCAATAAAAAGAAAATGGAAAGTTACTTCAAGATTTGGCTCCTTGTGGGTTGACTTGCCACTACCACTGTCCTCTGAAGCAACACTCTGTAGACCAGGGAAACAGCAGAAGACACTCCACTTCAAAGACTTGACAATTCCCACGCAGACATACACAGGGATTTAAAAGATTCGGCCTGGAAAGGCCAAACAAAATGGATTATCTAATATAATATAAGACGCATTTAACCAAGCAGTATTACTTCAATTGTACACAACAATAGTCACAACATACCAGAAATCAGATTACAATAAGTGATATTCACACTATAACAAAAATAACAGAATCTTAGATGTATCTTGTCGTTCCTCTGTTCGAACAGCTCACACACCGTGTATCTCAACTCACCTTGTAGCAACAGGTGATTATTCTCAACCATAACTCTAACCCTAACCCCTGCAAAGACATTTTGCTTAATGCATGTCATTAGGCCCCGATTTTTGTTGCCCTAAGTGACACAGATCTGATTTTATTTGCCAGTCTAAACTCTCCAAAGTGCTTCAAATCTGATCTTTTCGCATCAGATTCAGGCCACATCAGGAGGTAGTCCAAATCTGATTGGAATCTGATCTTTTCAAATGTGACTACAGTCTAAACGCAATGCGACCTAAATGCGACCCATATGTGACTTTTTCGTCAGCTTTGGGCAGACTACATCATTTGTGTGCGCGGGAAAAGAAGCAGCCTGCCAGTGGAAGTGGATACTTCATCACAACATCCGGTTTCGGTGAGCAAAGTCTATTTTCGACAGCTGAATTTTCAGTGTATCACTAGTTAATAGTGCGCGAATAATAGGCTAAATGTAATATATATTATATATTTTCATTCCGAAGAAATAGCGATTGTTAAAGGACCGGAATTGACACTGTGGCGTATTTGCTTACATGTGACTTGAAAAATAAAGCTAAGATTGATCCACACTGATGTCCATGCCTCCTAGACTTAACAGCCATAAAATATTAGAACCCTCCCAAATATATTACACTGTACTAATCCATTCATACTAGGGATTTAATGGTATTATAAATACAGCGGTATTTCGGTTTCAAAGTCTTCTCAACGTGTAACGGTATCAAATGAAAACTTGATGAGTGTAGTTTTCTTCTGGCGTATTAGCATTGGTAGATAAACTACATCTCCCAGAATCCTCTGCGCAGGTGGGATCGTTGAACGCCGTAAGCAGGAAGTGAAGTGTGTTCGAACTCGTCAGTTGTTTTTTGGACATTAAATCTTTCCGTAACTGGTTGAGTTATATTGCGAACAAACAGACAAACAAGCCCAAAGTTTTTGGCGGCGGTAAGAAAGTATGCGTACTGCAAAGCAAAGCACGCCACTTTCGTTTCGAGCTTTCCAAGGCGACACAGCGCCAGCTGGTCTTGTTGCCACGCACGGAGGGAAATCAGCAAAAAAAAAAAAGAAAAAGTTCTACGTGGGAAATAAGAGTAAACTAAAAAGCTAGTTAATACATTCTCAATCCATCCCTCTATTTTTCAACTGTTTGTCTGTCAATGTTGCGATGAGGCTGGAGCCTATTCCAGCTGCACTCAGGCAGAAGGCAGGGCTGGACAAGTGGCCACCTCAAACCGTCACACAGAAAATATATTTTAGAAGCCAGCGAAGCCAAACATCAGTTTGTGAGGTATTTACATTATTAAAAGTGATATTGTTAGTTAACCTTTCTGAGAAACAACATTTTCCAGGCTGAAATAAAAAATTACCACTGTACAGGACACTAAACTCTACATTATTGATTGACACTTGCTACTGGATGTTTACATTGTTACTTTAAAGACATCAACTGTATGTTTATTCTTTTTACTATTTGCTTAACACAGGAGATGTTCCTGCACAATTATTTTCACTTAGAAATACTTGTTTGCAGTAAGAAATATGATTAGAATATTTAGCATTATGTTTATGTTCAATTACAGTAAGCATGTTTATCCTAAACATTCCTGCCACTTCATTTTACACACTATGGCATTTTCAAAATATATATATATATTTTTGTCCATATCTCGCAATAATATCGTACTTTGAGATTTTGAACCTATACTTAATTCATACATTATATTACTTTAATTTATTTTCACGTTAAAAAACAGTAATTTTTAAGTTGTGGCGACCATATCTACGGTAGTGACTTTAATTTTATTTTGTAGTAGTAGTAGTAGCGACTTTCTTGGCCTCATTGGGGCCTGTGCGCGTTTACACTGGGGTCTGATAAAGATGACATTTTACTTGCAGTGTAATCAGCTGGAAAAAAATCTGATCTCGAAAAAATCCGATTTAGGCCACTTTGGCCTGCGGTGTAAACATAGTCATGTTTATTAACCAATTGTCAATCAAATTCTATCCTTCTGTATATCGCCCTTGAAGAGACATGGGCTTCTCAGCCAGGCTCTGTGCTTTCATATCCAGCTGAAAAACTAAATATGAGGCTGGAGGTTTGTGTAGTGACCTGCGCCATGGATAATACAAACAGTCACAGAGCTTTTTCGGTCACCGGCTCACACTGCGGACATATTTCCGTTTCAACTGCAACTGCCGCTAGGGAAAATACAAATGGTCGACTCTCGCAGATATCTCCCGAAAAACCTCTACCATGTATGGAGATAACCGTTGGTAAATGTCACAAAATAGAGGAAAATCTCAAACGGCTTGTTCGGATTATTGTTATTTATGAATATCCCCTTAACGCCTCTATGGTTTGAATTGACATTTTCAGCACTTATGGGGATCCCAAATACATAAAACCAGGTTCGAACAATCAAGAAAAGTGGGTGACCCTTCTAAACCAGTGGCGGGCCGTGCATTTCCCACCAAGGCCTTCAGTGATGTCCGACTTCAATGATTACCTCTCAAAATACCATCATTGATGTCACCACATGACCATTGCTGGAGAAATACTATACAGGAACACATTTACACCCTACTGGGCCTCGTACAAAACGGGTTATTTTCTGGCGCATTTAAAAATCAATAAACCCGCATCAGCAATTAAAACATATCTTATTAAAATTGCAAAAAAACATATTAAACATGAAAAAATTAAGAAATAAAATATCTAAACTCACATTTCATCGCCGGGACAGCTGAGCTAGCTTCCGGGGTTGGCCGACATGTCTCACAAGATGTAGTTTCTCTTTAAATATCCTTCTTGAAAATGGCTTTGCAAATATATTTATTGTCTTGCCTAACCATAAAAAATGCAGACGAGGCGTGTTGGCTGAGTTCTTAAAGTTTACTCCACAGCGTGCTCGTCAATAACACACAGCTGCCGGCATGTCTACAGTCAACAACCTAAACGGGGCTACTGCGCATGCACTTCACTACTGTGGCATGCTGGGTAATGGAGTTCTTATGTTACTTAGCTCATAACATCACTATATATCTGCCTTAGGCAATCTAGAAGGCCTTACCGACAACAACTCGTGATCTGATTAGCTATCGCAACTGTCTGTCAAATGTTTGTGTCCGTTCACTTAGAGTGCACGGACGCCTGCATTGTTATTTCTGAAGGCTTCCGGCAGATTTGGTACAGCATGGCAACATAACATTATATTACAAAACTCTATAACCTAAAAACAACAGCGCTGGAAGGAGCATAATATGACATGAAGAGAATATGAATACTTTTAGATATTTAGGGAAAGTAAATAAAAAAATAACTTTTATCTTTAATTATGATCATGATTTCTGGTTATGTTAGGCCAGCAGAGAACGCCTTGTGGACCCCCCAAACTATGGCTCAAGAATCTGTAGCGACTATGCGACTATTCAACAAGATCTGGTCTGTCCGTGTGAGTCATATCTTTGTTGTGCAGCACAGGATTCTCAAAATTCTAGAAAGGCGTTCTTTTGTTTATGCCAAAAATGCTGGAAATTGGCCACATGCTGGCGCTGACAGCTGGACAGCAGACGTGTCACTTCTGCAAGCCGGCTTTCGTTTTGTTTGCTTGACTTAATGAGATACGTCTTCATGGAAGAGACGCTGGCAGGCGGAGAGGAGCTGCTTGTCATTTCCTCACGGAACGAGAAGCGCCGCCGCCGACCTCCCCAATGTCTTAATTAAATAACCGCGCAAACTAATCATGCAAATGACTCCACAGGCGGAGGGAGGGGAACGGTGGCGGCGTTGAATCAGCAGGTGATGGACAGGCCAGGAAGAGCGCAAAATCACCTCTGGCTGTCTTTGACATGAATTCAGCTCGAAGTTCGCACTTGTGGTTCGGTGCTATGGTCCGCACTATAAACAGAAAAAAGAAACTTGGTGCACACTTAGGTGCGACTGGCTCAGTGTTGGGCAGCACGGTGGAAGAGGGGTTAGTGCGTCTGCCACACAATACGAAGGTCCTGAGTAGTCGTGAGTTCAATCCCGGGCTCGGGATCTTTCTGTGTGGAGTTTGCATGTTCTCCCCGTGACTGCGTGGGTTCCCTCCGGGTACTCCGGCTTCCTCCCACCTCCAAAGACATGCACCTGGGGATAGGTTGATTGGCAACACTAAATTGGCCCTAGTGTGTGAATGTGAGTGTGAATGTTGTCTGTCTATCTGTGTTGGCCCTGCGATGAGGTGGCGACTTGTCCAGGATGTACCCCGCCTTCCGCCCGATTGTAGCTGAGATAGGCTCCAGCATCCCCCGCGACCCCGAAGGGAATAAGCGGTAGAAAATGGATGGATGGATGGATGGCTCAGTGTTCACACTGGTCCCGTGATCAAAAATGTTGCAATAAGAACATAAATCAAAGAACATAAAGTAAAAATGTATAGACGTGACACAAATGTTTTTATACTCCATCTTAAATGTCACAAAAAGCTTCTAAAATATACTTTTAAAGAATGTCGTGCTTGAAACAGCATGAGAAAACAGGACTGGTTTGTTTACCTGGCGCCAACACGAGGTTAGCGCCAAGCCTGCTGGTTAATGACAGGAGAAGCGAGGGGGTGGGCGGAGGTGTTGGGGGCACATCAGCATTTCAAAAGGTGCGGTTTGAGGCGCAAACATCAAAGAGTTTCATGTCAAGATTTTGTTTTGGTTGTCACACACGTCTCTCGACGGGCTAGCGTTGTGCAGTTTGAAATATTTGTGACAATGGAGAAGCCTCTTTGAAGGTTTTGGTATTTGCTGCAGCCAGACAAGGGCGCATTAGTTGGCTGCGGCACTGAAAATTGTTTTAAGTAAACAAGAATAGTTTTGTTTTTTTGTGATAAATATATGTTAAATACCAGTCTATACCAGGGGTCACCAAACTTTTTGACTCGGGGGCCACATTGGGTTAAAATAATCATATATCTCTCTCTCATATATATATATATATATATATATATATATATATATATATATATATATATATATATATATATATATATATATATATATATATATGTGTGGGAAAAAAATCACAAGACTATTTCATCTCTACAGGCCTGTTTCATGAGGGGGGGTACCCTCAATCATCAGGAGATTTTAATGGGAGCATTCGCATACCATGGTTTATATAGGGCACAGAGTGGGTGGGTACAGGCTGGCGTAGGGGTGTGGTGATTGGCTCATGTGTTACCTAGGAGGTGTTTCCGTCTATGGCGGCATGCTGTTACAATTTCGCTGCGCTTGTTGAGGGATGACAGGTCTGGACGGTAAATAATAAACAGTTTCTCTTTTAAGCATAGGTTGCATCTTTTATTACCACTATTGTAAGGTGTGCTGGATGCAAGAATTTGCCCTGTTATTGAATATTCAACATTATTGTCTTTGAGGTCCCAAATGTGTTTGCTGAGTTCTGTGGTATTTCGCAGGTTTTGGTTCCTGAAAGAAGCCGCTCCAAATTGACATTTGTTGAGCACTGTACGACGATCAGAAATGGAAAAATTCAACATCGACTACTCCACGAAGAACATTCCCATACCCGCGCAGAATGACTACAAGCTAAGGCTCATAGAAAAGACGGAACACTTCCTAAGAAGGATGCGGTGGAAAGCACATTTTTTCCTCCACCCTGAAACAAAAGGAACGCAAAAGAAAACTTACGGATTCAAATCTACCAAGAACCCACCCACAGTTGAGGAACTAAAGGATTTTGAGAACGACATGCTCAAAATGATACAATCAGTCAAATTCAAGCCAATCCGCAACCCACTCCTCACCAAGCTGAAAAATGACAAGGAGCGCATCAAGAAAGTAAACAACCTCATCATAGCTGCCGATAAAACCACAAACTTCTACAGAATGGACATACCAGAACATAACACCTTACTGGACAGAAGCATCACCAAATCATACAAAAAAGCGCAACCCAACACCTTACAGAACATCCACCTGGAAAATAAAAGGATCGCGGCTGAACTGGACATTGAGGACAGGGTGGACGCCACAGCCAACAAGGAAGCCTTCATCACATTGAAGGACCACAAACCCAACTTCGCAAATAACCCAACATGCCGACTAATAAACCCAACTAAAT
>NC_084554.2:38350000-38425000 GCF_033978685.3 Nerophis lumbriciformis | reverse complement strand
CCACCCGTGTTACACATGGCATTCGGAATGGCTCGATAGGAAGTTACGGGAAGCAGTGTCGATTGTCATTGTTGTTACGCGATTTCGTGAATAAAACTTTTTTTTAAATATTTTTTTTAATTAATGAAAAACCGTATTTTTTAATCACTGCAACCGTAACCCGGAATAGGTTGATGAAAACCGTACTAATTACGGGAAAACCGGAGTAGTTGGCAGGTATGATATATATATATATACATATATATAATGAATGCCATGTGGTTCCCTGGGCTGGAAAGCTTAGTGATTCCTTTGAACTTTTATGCTGATGTGCTCATAATTATCTTACTATAGCTCGACAGTACCTTTGTAGCTAAAATATAATAGCCAAGATTTCAATTATTTAATGAACCGAAAAAAGAGAAAGTGGATGCATCCGACACACCGAGAAAGATCCTTCTTGTGTGTGGAAAAAAAAGAAATAGGAAGGATTTTTCTGTTTTTGCAGATGTTACCAGGCTGGCGAAGTTACCACATTCTTTCAACATTTATGCTGACGTGCTCAAATTCATCACATAGCTCCAAGCTAAGGCTCCATTATTTTAATTAACTGAAAAAACAGCAAGTGTCTGCACCCAATTATTAACTCAGGGGCGTCAAACTTGTTTTCATTATGGGCCACATCCCAATTATGGCTGCCCTCAGAGAGGCGCTTGTAACAATAAATATACTGTATATGAATTGTAAATGTATAACTGCCTCATATTTATTATCATTTTTACCAATGGATAACTTGCTTTGAAATTATAAGTCAAGATGACAAGCAGATATTTAGGTTAGGAGTGTCCAGATTCAGTACTGATATGGAATATTGGTCAGATACGGTATCAGCAAAAAAACCCAGCATGGCCTTGCACGTAAAGTTTCCAACATAAACTTTGATACAAGCAGTCCTGCAGTAGGTTAACAGCTAAACATCCTCCAATAAGCACACATGGTTGGAGTTTTCTTGTATTTTAGTGAAGTCATTTACAAAAGACAAAAAGGTAGGATGTAAGCTAATTGGAGCGAGCAGCTACACAACAGCTAAGCAGACAATAGCACACAAGCTAGACATATGTAATACGTGTCCTATACAATACTGCAGTCTAAAACACCACATGTGTCAATCTAGACAAGTATCTTTAAGTAATTTCACTTGATCAAAACCTTTTTCAAACATTCCACACTATAAAATAAGTAAAGTATTTACTATGATTCCTGCTGATACTGTATCGGCCAATACCTAAAGCTGCAATATCGGTGTCATATTGGAAGTGATAAAGTTGCACCAGGACACTTTCTAATTTAGATATTTATTTTTTATCAATCCAAGTATAGTAAAATAAGTAATTTGGAGAAAAAACAATGGGAATGGATGGACCGAAGAGTAACCCTTTAACTACCAGGCTACTAAACCAGCGCCTAGCAACCCAAAAACTCTTAGACAGAGTTCAGCAGCCATTTTCTAATGTGTGATGACAGCGAGCATCATGGCATAATAAAAAGTGGAGCATCTGCAAACACTGGAGTGAGACTTTCAGCCTGCCTCTGTAGCCACGCTGGATCAGCTCGTAATCCTCGGCCCCTTCAGGCACCCGGCGGTGCAGATAAAGCTCGCTTTGAGATCGCGTCCCTTTGGTGCATCATCACGCACCAGGGAACATGGCCGCGCATCGAACAGCGGGACATTTCAGCGCAAAAGGAGCTTGTCGGCAAGAAAACTATCAGGAGATACGAATATTCATTTACGGTGTGTCACAAACACAATATGTGGGAAGGCTGCTAATATCATTTAGTGCATTTTTGAGGGAGTGCCATCACAACAGAGGGCACCAAAAAGTGGTTTTCTAGGTACCCATCCCAACTTTTGACAATGAAAACATGCAAAAATCCTATTCATTACTGCTTAGAAGAAATTTGTATTTTTTAGCATTTGCGTCCTATGACAAGAAGTGACACCCCATGCCAACAGGGGGAAGTAGTAGTCTGTTAGCATCAGTTATTTAGCTACCTTAGTAACTAATATCAATCACAACCCTGTATTGTTAGTTTGCTAGTTTCTGTAGGGCCTAAAACAGTGAAGGGCTCCTGTTATATAATCTTTGACCAGTATTTTACAGCTGTTTATTTTTTTTTTAAGAAAAACAAACATTTTTGTTAGGGTTTAAAAAAAAAATCCATTCACATCCGAATTGCAATTCTTATTTTTCTTATTTTTAAATTTATTTTTAAATTTTTTAAAAAGACGTAGTTTAGGCTATCTTCACGCTTACGTCAACAGGCAAAAGAAGCTTTAGTAACCATGCACCAAGTTATCTTGAAAATGTTTTGTTATCATTTTTATATCAAACAATATATTGCGAGAATTGGTTTGAATCGAGAATTGAGTCTGAATAAAAGAGTCACCCCAAGAATTGGAATTTAATCAGAATTTTTTGTACAATTCCCATCCCTAATTATGTTCGTTCGGTCCTAAAAGAGCAGAGCACTTCTATCACATAGAGCAGTGGTCTCCAACCACCGGTTTGAGGACTGGTACCGGTTTGTTACGAATTTGGTACTGGGCCGCACAGAAACTTAAAATGATTTACAAATTTTCTCCAACCTTACTTTCGACTGTCCAACTAGACCAGTGATTCTTAAACTGTAGTACAGGTACCACTAGTGATATGCTGGCTCTTTCCAGTGGTAGGCCAAATAGTCACTCAATTCAAGTATAGTCCATCCATCCATTTTCTACCGCTTATTCCCTTTGGGGTGTTTTATTTTTTATATAAAATATACTTGTTAAATAAAACCTCTGCTTTGTTTTTATTGAATACTTAGGCATACTATTCTAATGTATGTTAATGCTGGTCATTATGGTGGGACTTGAAGAGCCACATGTTTTCTGAGGTGGTACTTCAAACCACTGCACTAGACAAACACCAATAAGCTTGTTCATAGATGTATATTAAAACTCTTGATAGGAAGTCGCCAATTGTTATATTTGTTAAACAGTATCTTTGTGACATTATAGGACAACGCACAGTAATAAACATATAAAATGTGAATGTGCCAGATTGTATCAAAAGGCTCCTTTCCATCTGCAGTCCCTGGCAGGTTGATGGTATATAGAATAGACTATATATGATATACCATCAACCTGAAACAATGGTATGTAGAGTAGACTATTAACCTGAAACATTGGTATGTAGCAATGATTAATACTGGTCATTATGGTGGTACTTGGAGAGCCAAGTGTTTTTCTGAGGTGGTACTTGGTGAAAAAAGTTTGAGAACCACTGGTATATAGAATATACCATGAACCTGAAACAATGGTATATAGAATAAACCATCATCCTGAAACAAGCCCAGAGCTCCCACTAATTCAGCATTGTGGTGAGGTTTTTTTCCCATACACTTGTTTTTGCTGTGTTTATCTGCCACACGTTCAAGGCTGGTCCGTAAAAATAATGCCTACATTAAACACGCCCCAACAAAAAAAGTTTTTTTGACTCGCTCATTTTTGAAGCTGATTCCTAGAGCATTGCGGTCATATACAAAATCTTTAAGTAGTGTTTTTGCAAGTGATTCCTTAAAGACAGCTCAGTGCTCTTCTTATATTTAGGGAAGGGTACCGAATGTGGTACTTTTTGGGCACTGACCAAATACCGCCGGTCCTACAGGGCAACGATTCACATAAAACCCAACGGCGCCATGTTTTAGTGCCTCGGTACCTCAGCTGCCGACTTAGTCTGCTGAACTTCCCTCCAGCAGCACCGTGAGCAGACTCTCGGAAATGTTGCAATTTTCAATGCCAACATTACTAATTGGCTGAAAAAAAGCGGCACAATGTAAGTAAAGTAAGGCTCCACTTTTCCACGAATGAGCTAGCTTGATGCTAATATACATTGGCTTTGCCACTGACATGCTACTGATTAGCATTGGCAATTTTAACTTTTTACTTTCAACACCTTGAAAAGTGTTAATTAAAACTACAGCTAAGATGCACGTTACAATCCAACAATCCACAGTACTTATGTAACAGAGTTAAAATACACATTTGTTATTTATTATATTTTGTTTGTGAATTTTATCTTTAAATAGTTTCTTTTCTGCTTGCCTGTGAGAAGATGGTTTGATGTCTTTTTGTCCCTCCTGAGCCCCTGTAGTCCTTCAGGGTTGTGTAGCCTCTCCCTTCTTCCCCTCACAGAAAAGTTTTACATGGCTGAGGGTGAGTCCCGGTCGGGCGATTCCACCGACATTTTTGTTTGTTTTTCGGTGGAAATTAGGTCTTTAATTAATGAATGTGTATACCAAGAATGTGAATATGTTTACCTGTGTTGTTCCCTAGTTTTAAGTTCGGATTCCAGGTAATATTTTACATTGCTAATATTGGCGCCAACCGGCTGCTCTTTGTTACATGGACTGTGTGTGTGTGCGTGCATGCATGTGCTTACATGCGTAGGTAACGAGTGTTACTCTGTGTGTTTAGGCGTAAGCCAAAGAAAGACGGGATACCGACATTGTCTGATTGTCGCCCGCAGGTTTGTGGTTTTATTCTATTTTCTAAGGTTTTAACTATAGCAAATGCTGCATGTTTTGTTCTGCCATGGAATGGCGCTTTGAATTCATTCATTGAATTTACATTTAATATTTTACGGACCATTTGTATCTGTCATTTTCATTGTAAAGTGTTAAAGATGTATATGAGAACAGAAAAGTTTTACATTACTGAGGGCGTAAGCCACAGAATAACGGGATACAGACATTGTCTGATTGTCGCCTTCAGGTTGGAAGGAAAATAAATAAAGCTGAGAACAGTGGAAAAAGTCTCGTCATTGTTACAGAGCAGTTACACTTACTGTATTAACACTTTGTAGGGGGCAACATACCTCGATGACCAATTGACCATATACTATACATACTGCCATCTAACGTCTTGGACTTGCAACTGCAATTCAGTATCATACCTGTGATAATGAAACAAAAGACAACAACTGGACAGCAGTTGTTATAATCAGCTCATTTTTAAATGTTGCAAACAAAAAAATAGATTTTTATCATCAACAACAATAAATATTTATCAATACAGACAAATGTACCGGTTGAATACCGGTACCGATTTGGTTCAAATGTGAACTGTACCGATGCCTAGTTATAATGAGGATCTTTGACTAGCATTTTAGCAGTGGGTCCTTAAAAAGCAACGGCTTCGGTCATATTGAGGATCTTTGAATTGGCCTTCTTTCAGCTCCGTAATATCGCAAAAATGTGTTCCATTTTGTTCACTAGCGACGCTGAGATCATTAGTTATGCGTTCTTTACATCGCGTCTCGATTACTGTAACGTGTTATTTTCGGGCCTCCCTATGTCTAGCACAGTGGTTCTTAACCTGGGTTCGATCGAACCCTAGGGGTTCGGTGAGTCGGCCTCAGAGGTTTGGCAGAACCTCCGCCGCGGAGGTCAAGACACGCCAGACTCATCGTGTAAATAAAAACTTCTCCCTGTCGGCGTATTATGGATACCCCCAAACAATGTTCCCTCTAATTTTCCATATGTGTGAGCAAACGCAAAAACTCCTTGAGCATTCATGTGGAGCACATGTGAGAGACGTCAGACGTGCACATGCACTGTGGTCACACCTGCAGCACACCTGTCCCAAACCTGACTAAATAACAAGTTCAATGTTTTATTATTGTAATCAAATGACAGCAGTCATTTCCATGAGATTATTTTCTAATATAAGTGTTTTGGCCCACTTACAATGACTATAACATTGTTTTTCATGAGCTATGTACTAGTATTATATGTCTGGGTGGGGGGTCCTACTTTGGAAATAATATGTACCCCTTTCAGATATCGCATTTAGTTCCCACTAAAACATTCACATGTTGCACAATGAGATGTAAACATGGGATCATGTGTACATTCCTGTAACTCTCCGTTTGTAAAATATATATTTATTAGTATTTCTTTAATATAATAACATCATTTTATGATTACGGTTCGGGTTCGGTGAATGCACATATGAAATTGATGGGGTTCGGTACCTCCAACAAGGTTAAGAACCACTGGTCTAGCATTAAAAGATTACGGTTGGTACAAAATGCAGCTGCTAGAATTTTGACAAGAACAAAAAAGTTTGATCATATTACACCTATACTGTATATACCTATATACTGTACATACATATATACATATATATCAGTGACGTGCGGTGAGGTTCATGACTGGTGAGGCACTGACTTCATCACAGTCAGATTTACAAACATATGAACCCTAAAGAGTATCTTATTCACCATTTGATTGGCAGCAGTTAACGGGTTATGTTTAAAAGCTCATACCAGCATTCTTCCCTGCTTGGCACTAAGAATCAAGGGTTGGAATTGGGTTTAAATCACCAAAAATTATTCCCGGACGCGGCGCCGCTGCTGCCCACTGCTCCCCTCACATCCCAGGGGGTGAACAAGGGCATGGGTCAAATGCAGAGGACAAATTTCACCACACATAGTGTGTGTGTGACAATCATTGGTGCTTTAACTTTACTTTAACTTTACACATACAAACTGTAGCACACAAAAAAGCACATTTAATTAAAAAAACGTTTTTATGGTCTTACCTTTACTTATAAGTGCGGGAACAGTGGTGTTCGTGTTGGAGGAGTTGTGAATGAATGAAATATGAAATCCGTGCTGCAGTCTGCAGGTGTACCTAATGTTGTGTCCCTGCAGTCGTTCACGGCTCTTTCGGCGCAAGCATTGTTGTTTTTGCACTTTTTGGCCTCTTGTTAAGTGACGTTTTTTGGGTGGATTCGGTCTTGCACGTGGAGGGTTTGGGTGTGGCCTTTGGTTGGTGTGGCGCTCCCGTCAGGGGGTGCATTCTGCGGCGGGGGGTGAATTAACCGGTACAAGGAGGCGGAATTACTGCGAGCCTCAGCCAGTGCGTCTTCGCAGCAGTTTTATGATTGCTCAGCACAATAAATACGTTACACACGTACAGTTGTTGACAAAATACACTGTACATTATATACCTCACCTAACTAAACTATGGAAATGTATAATATTATTCATATAGCAATACGGTCTCACTGCACAGCAGGCCAGCAGTTAGCCGAGTCACTGCGCAATCCATGTTGAGGCACAACTGAGTGACGTGCCTCAACTGACTGCTGATCATCGCACCGTCTCTTCTCAATATTTGAACGGCAAATGTGAAAATTCAGCGATTTTGAATGAAAATAATCTAAAACTGGTGAAGTTAAATGGAAAATAACTTTATAGTATAATCACTGAATACATAAAACAATTTAATATTTTTTTTTCTTTTTACATTTTTTTCTTTCCATGATGGCAGGCACTGGTTTCCTGTACACTTAAGATGCAACTTTAAGGTTTTACTACTTAGGTATAAAATACTACATGGTCTAGCTCCAGCCTGTCTTGCCGATTGTATTTTACCACATGTCCTGGCAAGAAATCTGCGTTCAAAGAACTCCGGCTTATTAGTGATTCCCAGAGTCCAAAAAAAGTCTGCTGGCTATAGAGCGTTTTCTATTCGGGCTCCAGTACTCTGGAATACCCTAACGGTAACAGTTAGAGATGCTACCTCAGTAGAAGCATTCCCATCTTAAAACTCATTTGTATACGCTAGCCTTTAAATAGACCCCCTTTTATATCAGCTGATCTACCGTCTCTTTTCTGCTCTGCTCGTACACATTAGGTGACCAAAGATGAAGCGCTAGCTGTTCAAAGTCGGGTGGACCACTTATCTGTGCATCAGTTGGGGACGTCTCTGCGCTGCTGAACTGTCTCCACTCAAGATGATTTCCTGCTGGCCCCACTATGGACTGGACTCTCACACTATTATGTTAGACCCACTATGGACTGGACTCTCACACTATTAACTAGATCCACTCGACGTCCATTGCATCGGTCGCCCGGGGTGGGGGTCCCCACATCTGCGTTCCCCTCCAAGGTTTCTCATGGTAGCCCATTGGGTTGAGTTTTTACTTGCCCTGATGTGGGATCTGAGCAGTGGATGTCGTTGTGGCTGTGCAGCCCTTTGAGACACTCGTGATTTAAGGCTATATAAATAAACTTTGATTGATTGATTGATTGATTTGATATACGGTGCTTATGTTTCATGATTTAATCGCTTATTTTACGACAATAAAAGTTTCAAGATACAACAACGTTGCTTTCACAATACACACAAAATAATTGTGAATTCCCTATCATGTTAAAAAAAAAAAACATTTCGGTGACTAAATGACTATAATGTGCTGTGACGTCATTAACATAACATCCGACGGTCGAGTCGTCTTTGGATGATTGACAGGCTCAACACTGAAAAGCGCGGCATCTTAAAACAAAACGCCACGCAAACATAAACGCATGTAAACAGTCGGCGCATAAACTTACAGTGATTGTGGCGACGCTTGCCCTTGTACATGGTCATCATACTGAAGTAAGTCGGTGCCGCTCGGAGGAGAAGACAGAAGGAGACTTCCTGACTGGAAAGAAATGAGCTCTGACGGAGAGCAACTACTTCTTTGTGGACCGTACCAAGTTCGGATGGACGAGGGGTGTGCTCGTCTCAATTTATGTACATTAAGGGCGAGTATTGGATTATGAACACAAACAAAATATACACATGTCGGTACTTTTGTCCGTAAACATATACTAAATAGTATAAAGACAAAATATCTATTTTTGCTTTTTTTGCAGGATATACCATAGAAACAACAACTAACCCGAACGTTTACAATACAATTTCCACAATAGCTGTTAAAACTAGGGATGTCCATTAATGGCTTTTTGCCGATAACCGATATTCCGATATTGTCCAACTCTTTAATTACCGATACCGATATCAACCGATACTGATATATACAGTCGTGGCATTAACACATTATTATGCCTAATTTGGACAACCAGGTATGGTGAAGATAAGGTCATTTTTTTCTTTTTTTTTTAATATTAATAAAATAAAATAAGATAAATAAATTAAAAACATTTTCTTGAATAAAAAAGAAAGTAAAACAATATAAAAACAGTTACATATAAACTAGTAATGAAAATGAGTAAAATTAACTGTTAAAGGTTAGTACTATTAGTGGACCAGCAGCACGCACAATCATGTGTGCTTACGGACTGTATCCCTTGCAGACTCTATTGATATATATTGATATATAATGTAGGAACCAGAATATTAATAACAGAAAGAAACAACCCTTTTGTGTGAATGAGTCTAAAGGGGGAGGGAGGTTTTTTGGGTTGGTGCACTAATTGTAAGTTTATCTTGTTTTTTTATGTTGATTTAATAAAAAAAACAAAAAACGATACCGATAATAAAAAAAACCGATACCGATAATTTCCGATATTACATTTAAAGCATTTATCGGCCGATAACATCGGCAGGCCGATATTATCGGACATCTCTAGTTAAAACATTTAAAAATAAATCAGTGGTATTACAGACTAATGACAAATAGACCATATTATGTATTGTTAAAACACTAAAAGTGTGTTTCTAAACATGCTAATTAATACATATCAAACTGTACATGCTGGCATAGCAATCAATCCATCCATCCATCCATTTTCTACCGCTTGTCCCTTTCGGGGTTGCGGTGGGTGCTGGAGCCTATCTCTGCTGCATTCGGGCGGAAGGCGGGGTTACACCCTGGACAAGTCGCCACCTCATCGCAGTATTCAATCAATCAATCAATCAAAGTTTATTTATATAGCCCTAAATCACAAGTGTCTCAAAGGGCTGCACAAGCCACAACGACATCCTTGGCTCAGATCCCACATCAAGGCAAGGAAAAACTCAACCCAATGGGCTACAATTGGGTCACCGGGCGACCGTAACGTATTGCTACACTGCAAGCCCGCAACCACTCCTTCCAATGTTTTTGAAGATTATTCTTACAAAAATGTCAAAAACTAACATTCTGTCTAGCTAAAAAATATTTTTTTTCTATGAAATAAAGAAGATTTTGCGGAATTCGTCTATTTTTGGTCGTTACGTGCGGATCGATCTTAGAATATCGTTACCGCCAATACAAGATCTTTATGCTCTAATGATAATTCCCAAATGGTAAACTGGTATACTTTAGTTATTTGACATAATGCATATCATCAACAGGAAAACAATTTAAAGTAATTGAATCATTGAGATTTTGTCTAAATCATATGTCCCCAAACTACGGTCCACGGGCCTGATCTGGCCTGCCAGTGTCCAAAATCCGGCCCGCGGGAAGTCCCAAGTTAAAAATAAATAAATAAATAAATATATATATACTGTGATGAGGTGGAGACTTGTCCAGGGTGTACCCCGCCTTCCGCCCGATTGTAGCTGAGATAGGCTCCAGCGCCCCCCGTGACCCCGAAGGGAATAAGCGGTAGAAAATGGATGGATGGATGTATATATATATATATATATATATATATATATATATTTATATATATATATATATATATATACATATCCATCCATCCATTTTCTACCGCTTGTCCCTTTCAGGGTCGCGGGGGATGCTGGAGCCTATCTCAGCTGCATTCGGGCGGAAGGCGGGGTACACCCTGGACAAGTCGCCACCTCATATATATATATATATATATATATATATATATATATATATATATATATAAATATATATATATATATATATATATATGAGGTATATATAAATCATAATTGTCTAAAAATGCATTTTCCCATCGATAATGTGACATAATTGTCTAAAAATGCATTTTCCCATCGATAACGTGACATCATCGCGCTCAGAATATATATATATATATATATATATATATATATATATATATATATATATATATATATATATATATATATATATATATATATATATATATATATATATATATATATATATATATATATATATATATATAACGGTGTGGCGCAGTTGGGAGAGTGGCTGTGCCAGCAACCTGAGGGTTCCTGGTTCAATCCCCACCTTCTACCATCCTAGTCACGTCCGTTGTGTCCTTGAGCAAGACACTTCACCCTTGCTCCTGATGGGTCCTGGTTAGCGCCTTGCATGGCAGCTCCCGCAATCAGTGTGTGAATGGGTGAATGTGGAAATAGTGTCAAAGCGATTTGAGTTCCTTAAATAAGGTAGAAAAGCGCTATACAAGTATAACCCATTTACCATATATATATATATATATATACATATATATATAGAGCCCGGTCCCCGGCCAATTTTTTTTATCCCAATGCGGACCCCGAGTCAAAAAGTTTGGGGACCCCCTGGTCTAAATGAAAGGCGATTGGTGAGGACTACATTTTCTTCCGCCAAGGTAAGACACCTGATTTATGAAGGGACATTTAAAAAAAAAAAATACATATCAGTATGAACAGGTAATCCATTGATGTAATGTGAAATTACTCAATAATTCATACAATATTTGACAGTGAAACTGTTGAAAATGTGTGTATCGAATTTGAAACAGCAGGCATATAAGTTTATGTAACTCTAAATTAGTCAATTGGCATTTTATGCATTATAAAATGCATAAAATGCATTATAATATTATATATATGAGCAAAACAGAGTCTTTAGATTTTTCAAATAAACCAATGTAATGTTTACAATACACAGCATGGTATATTTAGAGGTAAAATACAGTTAAAATATACGTATCCAATTTGCTGTATTATTTTGTGGTGATCACTTGGTGTGTGTTGTTATAATAAATTATAGCTTTCTGAATTTTATGAAAGAGAAAATATAAATCACATTAAAAAAGTACATAATTATGTTGACTTTTTGTAAGTTTTTTTAGATGACAAATAATTACAACATTGAAGATGCTTTGAAAATGATATTCAATGTGAATTCAATAATCTGGAGCAGCTATGGGGAAATGATGACAATTTGTATTTATTTTTTGGAACTAACATGATATATATTTATGTGTATGCATTATATTTTGGTTTGATATAAAGAATAACTAGTATAATATTAATAAATATTATTTAGTGACCGACTGTGTCAAATATGATGCAAATACAAAAATATATAGGGAATTTGATTTTTGTAAAAAAAATAAAATATATATGTTCAGAAGGACCAATAAAAGCTCTAATGTCAATGATTCAGTGTTTTAAAGGGTTAAGAACATTTCTGGCAATTAAAGCAAGTCACTCAGTATTATACAACAGAAAGAGTATGTTATCATTTAGTTTAATTTAATAACATAACTTATTTTGTTTTGTCCTGTGATTTTATATCGTTGGAAGATGATTCCCCAAGAGCAACAACACTTGAAATACACAATTTTTTCACATTTTGCCAGACACATTAGGTATATTTGCGCAAAGTATTGAATCGCTATCGCCTATATTAGCCTGAATTTTACTTGGTATCGGATCGAGAAAAAAAAATTAGTGGTATCACACATCACTAAATTTTACAATGTCCAGCTCATTCGTTTGCAGAATTGGAACTCAACATGAAGACATACTTTTTTTTTTGTGCTTAATATCGTATTACGTTAAAGAAAAGTGTCTAAAGTGAGGTTTGCAGGCCATGTATGCACCAAAAAAGTCCTACATTTGTAAAAAAAAAAAAAAGAGTATTTTTGGTAGGGATTAGACTATGCAGCATCAAGCAAATGGCGCATCAGTTCGCTGACTAAACGGTTTGCGGCAGAGAGGAATATTAGAAGTAAACAAGAGAGTGTTTGCTAAATACTTACATAAAAACTAGTACATGCATCCAAACACTGTCTTTCTGAAAAATAGTATTTACTGTATGTGTGTATAGAAGAGATGACTTTAGAAGCATTTGACTACTTTTGCAGCATCCTGCTCTTTGCTGCCTAGACAGGCATCTTGGACGTAAACAAAAAAGGTTTTGTGACTCAATAAGGGCCTCCAATACCTGAATAGAGTGGGATTTCCAGCCTGGAAAAAGTTAGCGCATCAACGCGTGCCATGCTCATATTTGTCGCTCAATCTATCTAAAAAAGATTATTCCTGTATGTTAGAAAATTAGCTATGTTGACCAAAAATCCCTAAAAATGATCAAGTTTCTACTTTATATCCATTGATTACTATCTCCCAGCCAAATGTATATTGTCTGATTGAAACTTTTATTAGTAGATTGCACAGTACAGTACATATTCCGTACAATTGACCACTAAATGGTAACACCCCAATAAGTTTTTCAACTTGTTTAAGTCGGGGTCCACGTAAATCAATTCATGGCTCATTATTATAAGTGACATTAGTTTTAAAATGAATATTATGCCTATGCATGTAAATGCCAAGAAAGCAGCTTAATTTTACACTATTACAGTACTGTTGTTGGTTTCAGTGACAACACTCATAATAACAGGCATGATCAATTGTGTTTTGGGAACAAAAATGATGCAAAAATGAACAGCATTGAAATACAACATCCTCCCTTGAAGTTGTATTTATTATGTCTGTGTAGAAAGTAATCAAATTATTCATAATGCTGTTTAGAATGTTACAGTGAGTGCAGGTCTTTTATGGGATTATTTACAGGATTTATTATGCTCGACTGTGTTGCATTGTTTCGCCTCCAATGAATTGGAGGCGTTTAAAGTACAACAGCGACTCCTGCTGTCTATAATGGAATAAAACAACCTGCAAATGTGACGTAATACATTAAAAAACACACTTCATGACTCGGTCACAGTGAAATAAAAATATGGACAAACAATAATTCATGGAAACATCCCAATAATAGTTTGTGCCAAAAAATAATCAAAGCTCCTTTTTTGACTTTTAAATAAGCCTCATCATATTCTTAGATTTGTTGAGCCATGTATAAACAGGTCAGTGGCGATCTTATCACGAACACAATTTAAAATGACGATTTATTTGATGTCCTGAGAAAAGAAATGTAAAATGGGTGGAACGCAGTCGCGGTGTGTAAGTGAAACAGTGGCCTCTAGTGGAGAAAGTAGATCATGCATGCTTCCAATTAAATTGATGATGGATGGATAGAAGGATAGATGGATATAGATAGATGGAGTGCGAAACGATATAGCAATGTCAGTGTCTATTCCAGCATATAGTGGGGGTTATAAATGGAATCGTGTAGGGCGAAAGAGGTTAAAAAATCCAATAGAGTGACAATGATGTCTTCTGGATGCAATGGAGCAATAAATGACTAAATCACAGGCCATGGAACCCATTTAAGGGTAGATAACTTTGAAATCATCATTTTCTGTGACTGTATTGTTTTTTGCACAGCAGAAGAAAGACCTTACTGATGCGTATATTCTACATTATTTGCTGTTACAGGATAACAGGAAGGATCTAGAACCCCTGGGTAGGCCAAACATGTCCAAGTATTGATGTATGCTGTGGAAAAGCATGGTAGCAGGCGTGACTCAGATGGTAGCGCGGCCGCGTCAGCAACTTGAGGGTTCCAGGTATGATTCTAGCTTCCGCCATAGTTTTGCATGTTAAGGTCCTTGGGCAAGGCACTTCACCTACCTTGCTCCCAGTGCCGCTCACACTGGTGAGTGAATGTTTGGTGGTGGTCGGAGAGGTCACAGGCACAAACTGGCAGCCACACTTTCATCGACCTTTAGGGCAGCTGTGGCGACAAATGTAGCTTACCACCATCATATGTGAATGTGGAGCGAATGAATGATGGGTTCTCAGTTCTCTGTGAGGCACTTTGATTGTCTAGAAAAGCTATACCTGCCAACCTTGAGACCTCCGATTTCGGGAGGTGGGGTGGGCGTGGTCAGGTGTGGGTCGGGGGGCGTGGTTTGGGTGGGGGCGTTGTTAGAGGCGTGGTTAAGAGGGGAGGAGTATATTTACAGCTAGAATTCACCAAGTCAAGTATTTCATATATATATATATATATATATATATATATATATATATATATATATATATATATATATATATATATATATATATATAAGAAATACTTGACTTTTAGTGAATTCTAGCTATATATATATATATATATATATATATATTTATTTTATTATATATATATGTATATATAAATAAAATAAATACTTGAATTTCAGTGTTCATTTATTTACACATATACACACACATAACACTCATCTACTCATTGTTGAGTTAAGGGTTGTATTGTCCATCCTTGTTCTATTCTCTGTCACTATTTTTCTAACCATGCTGAACACCCTCTCTGATGATGCATTGATGTGTGGCACGCACAAAAGTGCTTTCATCAAATGCATTAGAGTCTGGAATCTTCCATCTCTCCCTAGCATGGCCCAAAACCGGTCAATCTTTGCTTCCTGAGGAAGATCTTCAGTGCCAAGCACTTGGTAGTCCACTACTTCTTCCCAGAGGCTATCCAGGTCCAATCGCAGCTGCGGCTTGGAACTTACAAGCTGTTATGAGAGTAGCGTATGTGTGTGTGTGGCCCTTTAATAGGTGAGCATGTGAGGTGAGTGACGTCAGTGAGTGTGTGGGCGAGAGAAGAGAGGGAGCTGTAGCGTGAGTGTGGGCAGGGACTAGTTTGTTTTGTGTTGGATTGGCTGTGTGCAAGCAATCAATAGAGCAAGATTTGCAACTAATCGCCGGACTCAGGCAGGAAAGGTGTAACAAAGCGTATTTCTTCATCTTACTCGTCGTCGGCGTCGCCATGGCTGTATCTTCCTTGTTCTTCTACTTCGTCTCCTTGTTGTGTGCGCAGTTGTGCACTGCACTCTCTAAAAGCCCTAGATGTTATTGATGTTATAGATGGCAGTATTGTCCTGTTTAAGAGTGTTACAACATTGCTGTTTACGGCAGACGAACTGCTTTACGGTAGACAAAAACATGACTGCTGTGTTGTTACCGCGCTGGGAGGACGTTAATGAAAACTGCCTAACAATAAACCCACATAAGAAACCAAGAACTCGCCCTCCATCATTCTACAGTTATAACGTGATTGGGCAGTCACGCTGTTTATATAGTGGGAAAGCGGACTCAGGTCCGCATGGAGCTGGAGGGGGCGTGGCCTCCAGCTCCGCCTGAATTTCGGGAGATTTTCGGGAGAAAATTTGTCCTGGGAGGTTTTAGGGAGAGGCGCTGAATTTTGGGAGTCTCCCGGAAAATCCGGGAGGGTTGGCAAGTATGAGAAAAGCGCTATATACAGTACAGGCCAAAAGTTTGGACACACCTTCTTATTCAATGCATTGTCTTTATTTTCATGACTATTTTCATTGTAGATTGTCACTGAAGGCATCAAAACGATGAATGAACACATGTGGAGTTATGTGCTTAGCAAAAAAAGGTGAAATAACTGAAAACATGTTTTATATTCTAGTTTCTTCAAAATAGCCACCCTTTGCTCTGATTACTTTTTCACACACTCTTGGCATTCTCTTAATGATCTTCAAGAGGTAGTCACCTGAAATGGTTTTCACTTCACAGGTGTGCTTGAAGCTCATCGAGAGAATGCCAAGAGTGTGCAAAGCAGTAACCAGAGCAAAGGGTGGCTATTTGGAAGAAACTAGAATATAAAACATGTTTTCAATTATTTCACCTTTTTTTGTTAAGTACATAACTCCACATGTGTTCATTCATACTTTTGATGCTTTCAGTGACAATCTGCAATGTAAATAGTCATGAAAATAAAGAATACGCATTGAATGAGGAGAAGGTGTGTCCAAACTTTTGGCCTGTACTGTAAATCTAACCTTTTATTATTATTAAAAAGCCACAAATGCTACAACAATTCTTTAAATCAGGGGTGTCCAGACGTTTCGACTGGGGGTCCGCATTGGGCTTCAAAAAATTGTCCGAGGCCGAAAGTCGACTGCATGCAAAGTAGCACTATATATATATATATATATATATATATATATATATATATATATATATATATATATATATATATATATATATATATATGAATATATGAAGCATATACATATGTATTAGTACATATTAAAATAATATAATCAATATATAATTCATAATTATTAGAATTGGATATTACGAGTAGGTGAAAGCTCAACCTTGTTTACGTCCGTGGTGACCTCCTTAATGTTTTTTAATCAATCAGAAATATCAAGCAGCTAAAATATGCTAAACATGGGTAAATGTGGAGAGTGTTTTGCATGTGTCCCATCATCCCTTGTAATGGGTTTCAATGAGTGTAATGTTTTAATGTTGATTGGACATTTTTTTTATAATATCCACAAAGTTCAATGAGCAGGTTGTGTTATGTGTGGCCATGTTTGTTGAATTTTTGTTTTGGTGGATTTGTTTTCCCTTGCACCATGACTAGGGAAGGTTGTTTGGATTGGGCCAAAAAAAGTAAATGCTGTATACCCTGTGTTCTTCCAAGTATAATTAATGGTTGAGTAACTTTCATTGGCCACCAGACGGTGACAAAAAGGCGGCGATCAGACTGCGGGCCATTTCTATATGATATGAATACACCAACGGGTTGTAATTGGGACACCTCTGCTTTAAATGCTATCATAGTGATATTTTAAGCACATCTCCCTACTTTAAATGGCCTTTTAAATGTAGATTTAGCCCTTATAAACCTTGTAGGCCCTAATATAGCCCAATAGGCTTAAGTTTAAAATTCTGGCTCTAGATTTCAGAGCCTTCTTACGATCCGATCGAGCCTTACACCCCTGCTCGGGCTCTGAGGTCCGTGGATCGGAATCTGCTGAAGGACTAGAAGGCTGTTGCTCACATGCTTTGGAAACTTCCACACTCATTGCACTCAATTGACATATTTAAAAGCAAACATAAAACTATTTGTTCTGGATTTTGAATAGCTACTTTTGGGCTACTATGATTTTTGTGTTGTCATGGACTATTATATTGTGTGTCATTTCTGATATTTGAACTGTGTTGTGAAGCAAAGTGACTTTTAGTCTGTGAAAGGTGCTCTATAAACAAACGTTATTTACTTAATTAGCTTAAACTGTACAGCTACCAATATAAGAATTGTAATGAAGTGCTTAACATTGACCGCAGACTTCATTAGACACCTGTCCGCATGTTAATGAGATCTACAAAACCCAAAACCAGTGAAGTTGGCACATTGTGTAAATCGTAAATAAAAACAGAATCCAATGATTTGCAAATCCTTTTGAACCTATATTCAATTGAATTGACTGCAAAGACAAAATAATTAACATTCGAACTGGAAAACTTTGTTATTTTTTTGCAAATATTAGCTCGTTTGGAATTTGATGCTTGCAACATGTTTCAAAAAATGCTGGCACAAGTGGCAAAAAAGACTGAGAAAATTGAGGAATGCTCATCAAACACTTCTTTGCAACATCCTACAGGTGAACGGTGTATTAGTGCCCAAGGCATGGGTAACTTACGCATCTGTGAAGGCACCATTAATGCTGGAAGGTACATACAGGTTTTGGAGCAACCTTTGTTGCCATCCAAGCAACGTTATCATGGACGCCCCTGCTTATTTCAGCAAGACAATGCCAAGCCACGTGTTACAACAGCGTGGCTTCACAGTAAAAAAGTGCGGGTACTAGACTGGCCTGCCTGTAGTCCAGACCTGTCTCCCATTGAAAATGTGTGGCGCAATATGAAGTCTAATATACCACAACTGAGACCCCGGACTGTTAAACAACTTAAGCTGTACATCAAGCAAGAATGGGAAAGAATTCCACCTGAAAAGCTTCAAAAATTAGTCTCCTAAGTTTCCAAATGTTTACTGAGTGTTGTTAAAAGGAAAGGCCATGTAACACAGTGGTAAAAATGCCCCTGTGCCAACTTATTTGCAATGTGTTGCTGCCATTAAATTCCAAGTTAATGATTATTTGAAAAAAAAAAAAAAAAGTTTTTCAGTTCGAACATTAAATATCTTGTCTGTGCAGTCTATTCAATTGAATATAAGTTGAAAAGGATTTGCCAATCATTGCATTCTGTTTTCATTAACGGTTTACACAACATGCCAACTTCATTGGTTTTGGGTTTTGTACATGCAGTTTAATGTAATCCCTTCTCATTTAAATAAGGTAATACAAGTCAAAATATAACAAAATCTCAGAATTATGTGATGCATATGTTAATGAATAAATTCCAAGTAGACGTCTTGCATTGTATTAGATCAGTGTTTCTAGAATAGTGGGGCGGGCCCCCCTGGGTTGGCGCAGTGAGATCTAGGGACTTCCAGTACAGTATTTGTAATTTTTTTCCCCATTCTTGAACGATACACAAGCCCCCAGCTAGGTGGCAGCACTGCTCAAATTAATTAACAGGCTCAATCAAGAAATATGACCAAATATGTTGGTTTGCCCTCGTATTGGTTGTGCTAAAATACAGACATCGTGTATGAATGCCCTGTTGTGCAGCATGGGGCTGTTACACCCGCGGGAATTGTGGAAAACCTTTACAGGTTCACCATCAACACTGCAGAGCCACCGATTACAGCGTCTTGTGCCAGGTAAACATTAAACATTTAGCATTTTGTTCGGGAGAGAACACGCAAAAGCTAATACGAATAATAACAGAAAATATTATTCCATTTCAGAAACGGTTTGACAAAAACAGACTATCTTTGAATCTCACTAAATCTAAAATAATGCAATTCAGTAATTGTAGAAAAGAAAGGCAAACACAACAACACATGGACGGACATTGAAAGAGTAAAAGAAACCACATTTTGGGTGTAATAATAGATGAGAAGGGGAACTGAAAATCTCATTAAAATATTTAACATAAAGTGGCAAAAAATATGTCAATAATGAATTAAATAAAATATGTTCTGGGTTCGATCCTGCGCTCGGGATCTTTCTGTGTAGGGTTTGCATGTTCTCCCCGTGACTGCGTGGGTTCTCTCCGGGTACTCCGGCTTCCTCCCACCTCCAAAGACATGCACCTGGGGATAGGTTGATTGGCAACAATAAATTGGCCCTAGTGTGTGAATGTGAGTGTGAATGTTGTCTGTCTATCTGTGTTGGCCCTGCGATGAGGTGGCGACTTGTCCAGGGTGTACCCCGCCTTCCGCCCGATTGTAGCTGAGATAGGCTCCAGCACCCCCCGCAACCCCGAAGGGAATAAGCGTTAGAAAATGGATGGATGGATGTTCTGGACCAAAAATCACTCCCTATTCTTGACAGCTCGCCAGTGTTACCATATCTGAGTTATTGTGTGTAAATGTACACTTATTCACTCAGCATCAACGTTCCCTCTAAGGTGCGCGCCTGTGCAATTGCGCACTGCTCAAGCGTCCTCTGCGCACGGCAAATCTATGCCACGCACAAAATCAAATAAAAAAATAAGCGCATAACAATTTTCGACACACGGACACGACAGAGAAAACAGTTTTCGTCACCATTGTTCAAATATTGTAACGTCTGTCGAGACGCTTTGAGGACATGAATTCCATCCATCACTTTACTGAGCAAAACTCTTTATTGTCGGCCATAAACACATCACTAAAACATTAGTAAAAAAAAGGATATCTAGCAAAAGTGGTCATTTTCTGCAGTACAAACCAGACCAAAAGCAACTTTGTTATATCAACTGCAGCCGCTCGCTCTTTCTCACTTGCGCCAACACGTGCACATATGGCACTTAGCCAGTGATGTGTTTACAGCCACACAAAAAGACGGACAACTCCAACACCACACATAAAGTGTCATTCCAGGTCGTTACACTATGATTTACCAATCAAATGTGTGCTTATTCTAGTGTCATTTATTAGGAATCTTAATTCATAAATATTAATCATGAAATGCTGTTTGTATATTAAATAAATAAAATAATATAAAAAATATTTTTTTACAAACAGGAAGTTGCAGGAATGTACACATGATCCCCTGCTTACATCTCATTGTGCAATAGGTGAATGTTTTAATGGGAACTAAATGCAATGTCTGAAAGAGGTACAAATTATTTCCAAAGCAGGACCTCCACCCAGACAAACAATACAAGTACACAGTTCATGAAAAACAATATTTTTTGTTATTGTCATTGTAAGTGGGCCTAAACACTTATATTAGAAAATAACCTCATGGAAATGACTGCTGTCATTTGATTATAATAATAAGAGAATGTTGTCTGTCTATCTGTGTTGGCCCTGCGATGAGGTGGGGACTTGTCCAGGGTGTACACCGCCTTCCGCCCGAATGCAGCTGAGATAGGCTCCAGCGCCCCCCGCGACCCCGAAAGGGACAAGCGGTAGATAATGGATGGATGGATGGAGATTTAACTTGTTATTTAGTCAGGTTTGGGACAGGTGTGCTGCTGGTGTAGCCACAGTGTGCACGTCTGATGTTGCTAACATGGGCTCCACTGAATGCTCAGTGAGTTTTTGCGTTTGCTCACACACATGAAAAATTAGAGGTAACATTCACTCAGCATGTTACAAAAAAAGAGAGATCAGTTATAATAATACATGAGTAATACATACAGTGATTACAAATACATTGGAGGCAGCCACCACAGTTGACATACTTCACGCAAAAGTCACAGTTTTTCCGTGATTGTTGGTCCAAAGCAAAGATTTGGGCAAAGTGAGGTTAATAAATTCTTTTTTGGGTCCTTCTGTGTATTTTTTTCCACGTTTGTTGTGGCGTCTGGTGCGTGTTAGAGTGCCTGCTGGTCACGAAACACTGCAGGAATGTAGCAGCAGACTGCGTCAAATAAGGCCACAAAATAATACTTTGACGGAATAAAAGCATGTTGTATTGTAAGTTTATAAGCTGGAGTATGTTTAGAACTAGATGCATTATTTTGGTTTATTTCGTCAGAAAAACTAACGTCAAAACGACAGCAACGGCATGCATCACGGGGCACAGCCGCACATGTCCTCGGTAGCAATCATGGCGCCTGTTGATTAGTGTCTTACTCTCTTTTTACACGACTCAGCAACTCATAGTGGTTTGTACAGATAAATAAATAATTATTATCAGGGTCTCAATCATAGTTCAATTCAGGGCGGGGGTCTGCAACCTGCGGCTAGTGTCGCCCTCGTGGCTCCCTAGAGCTTTTTCAAAAATGTATGAAAATAGAAAAATAATTTTTTTGTTTTTGTTTTAATGTGGTTTCTGTTGGAGGACAAAATGACACAAACCTTCCTAATTGTTATAAATCCCACTGTTTGTATTAAACATGATTCTCTGATGAGAGTATTTGACGTGCGCCGTTTTGTCCTACTAAATTTGGCGGTACTTGTACTCCCCGTAGTTTGTTTACATGTGCAACTTTCTCTAAAACTGCCACAGAAATACATATTTTATGCCACTCCTTCTTTGTCTCATTTTGTCCACCAAACGTTTTATGCTGTGTGTGAATACACAAAGGTGAACTTTGTTGATATTATTGACTTGTGTGGAGTGCTTATCAAGCATATTTGGTCAGTGCATGACTGCAAGCTAATCAATGCTGACATGCTATTTAGGCTATCTTTATGTACGTATTGCATCATTATGCCTCACTTGGAGGTATATTTGAGCTCATTTAATTTCCTTTACTTAAGACCTCTGTGTATTTAATTTATATTTGCTTGTCTCATGACTCCTTACCTGTATGTAATATTGGCTGAATTTCTGATAGTTGTTTGTGTGCAGTTATAGACCACAGCAAACGTAACCCAGCTTGCAAAGATTGTTATAAATCCATTCGAAGAAGACAGCCTGCCATGTCCTTTAACTTGGACACACACATCTATAACTTTGGCCATTCTAAGACAATCATTTAGAGGAGTTATCTCACTGAGAAGACTGCGTTTTACTAATGTTTTCTAATGTTGTAAAAATGGGTAGAATAAATATTACATTTCAACATTTCCGTCAATGAAGATTTGTGTCAGCCAGCAACACAGTCATTTTGATAGTAGGCTAATATAGCTAATATAGACACTTATCTCATGTGTTTACTTCATTATATTACTTATAGAAGGCTTTTAATTTTTTGCGGCTCCAGACAGATTTTCTTTTTTGTATTTTTGGTCCAATATGGCTCTTTAAACATTTTGGGTTGCCGACCCCTGATTTAGGGGGTGTATGAAAGAAATGATGTCCCCAAGGGGGGCAGGACGGAAAAACATTGATAAGCACTGGATTAGATTGTGCAGGTGTACCTAATGAAGTGTCCAGTGGTTCTTAACCTGGGTTCGATCGAACCCTAGGGGTTCGGTGAGTCGGTCTCAGGGGTTCGATGGAGCCTCCGACGCTGAGGTCAAGACACACCTGACTCATCGTGTAAATAAAAACTTCTCTCCATCGGCGTATTATGGATACGGCAACAGCAGAAGTCACACTGATTTGCAGGTGTGTAATTTGTTGTGATGTTCATGCACTGTTCATTTTGTGCACCAGTAAAAAAACATACAACTTTGTCTTGAATTTGAAAAAAAAAAAACATTTTTATTTTTCACTAAAGAAGGGTTCGGTGAATGCGCATATGAAACTGGTGGGGTTCGGTACCTCCAACAAGGTTAAGAACCACTGGTCTAGTCCCATGTTATAGCAGCCAGCCTCCACAGGGTGGCGCTCAGTGACCACCACAGAGTGTAAAAAAAAGAGGCCTGCACATGCACTGATATGCTAGTCATAACAGTCACCCAGTCTGCACTCATCATTTCCAGTCCAAAATGAACACTTGAATGATGCATTGCCCTTATTGTTACAAGCTCTGCCCCCTTCCCTCCCCACGGGGTCTCAGAGGCCCAAATCTCATAAGACGGCACAAAGTAATGAAGGCATCCCATCCGGCCCGGCGTAAACAACACACAGACGACTCATTCATAATTCCGGCGACACACTTTTAAAACCGGCGGAGCCCTCAGAGTCCCGCAAGTCATCACTTAGATGCGTTTACCGCCACGGACCCATGATGCTTTGCTCCTCCGCCCCGATGAGGAACTCTTCACGCCATCCTTCATATGATGCATTTGCACTTCATTTGTGAGCAGAATATCCTCATTTCCCCAGCACTCTTTGTAATGCAAGTGTATCCTTTCAACATCCCCAGAGCTGCCTCTCCCTACACCATGCAGTGCTTCTTAACTGTTTTCTGTTATGCCCCTGAACATTTTATAAATAGCATCATTTGTCCATAACATTGTTATACGTACACCTCTGCATACAATTGCATCCTTATTAACATTAAAAAAAAACAAAAAAAGGAAAAAAATATAGACACATTTACAACAAGATTGTAGTAGAACAGATCTAAAGCACTTCAGTTTGCCTGAAAAAAAGTATCCCTGCATAAACCTGCATAAACATTTTTGGACCGACGTGAGACATTTGATACTGAACAATAAAAACTCAAACAATAATTGAAGCTGCAAGCAGCAATGGACGGGACCGACTTTGACGGCACATAAAATCCAAACCGGAGCAGTAATTAAAACTCTTTCGTCAACTTTTAACCAGAAGGGTTCAATCTCTCTCCTGTGCTAGTTTGAAGCCGACACAACAAACGCGCTCAGAGGAGATAATTTTTTGGAAAAAGGTGACCGGTTTTTACAACATCTTTGTTTTGAAGGGGGAATTGCAAACTTCCTGTTGATTTTTGCTGGGGGTTGTCAATTTATGAAATGTAGGTCTAAATGAGACCTACATAAAGGTTTTTGTTTCATGTCTCTCTAACATTCATACTGGAAGTTACAGGCAGTTTTGTCTGTGTTTTCTTCCTAGGAGCAGTTTTGTCTGTGTTTTATTCCTAGGGGGCGCTAGAGTGCAATTTTGAGTTTTTTTTTTTTTTTTTTTTTTTAAATTAAATCGCAATGTTTGCCAGTCCGGATGTGTGTGTCCAGTTTGGTGAGTTGTGAAGCATGTTAAAGGGGTCAAATTGTAGCTCAAAGAAGCAAAAGTGACTGTTTTTACAAAACCTTTGTTTTGAAGGGAGAATTGCCAACTTCCTGTTGATTTTTGCTGAAGGGTGTTAGTGTATGAAATGTAGGTCTAAGTAAGACCTACATATTGGTTTTTGTTTCATGTCTCTCCGACATTCCTACTGGAAGTTACAGGCAGTTTTGTCTGTGCTTTCTTCCTAGTAGCAGTTTTGTCTGTATTTTATTCATAGGGGGCGCTAGAGCGCAATTTTGAGGTTTGGGGTTGTTTTTTTTTTATTAAATCGCAATGTTTGCCAGTCCTGATGTGTGTGTCGAGTTTGGTGAGTTGTGAAGCATGTTAAAGGGGTCAAATTGTAGCTCAAAGAAGCAAAAGTGACTGTTTTTACAAAACTTTTGTTTTGAAGGGAGAATTGCCAACTTTTTGTTGATTTTTGCTGAAGGGTGTCAGTGTGTGAAATGTAGGTCTAAGTGAGACCTACATAGAGGTTTTTGTTTCATGTCTCTACGACATTTCTACTGGTAGTTATAGGCAGATTTGTCTGTTTTTTCTTCCTGGGGGCGCTAGACCGCAATTTTGAGTTTTGGGGTTTGGTTTTTTATTAGATGGCAATTTTTGCCAGTCCTGATGTGTGTGTCAAATATGGTGAGTTTTAAAGCATGTTAAGTGGGTCAAATTACAGCTCAAAGAGGCGGCGGAATAATAATAATAAAACCTTACAAATACAATAGGGTCCTCTGTCCCAAAGGGACATTGCGGTCCCTAATAAAACGCACAAAATACAATAGGGTCCTCTGTCCCAAAGGGACATTCGGTCCCTAATAATAAAACCTTACAATTTCAATAGGGTCCTCTGTCCCAAAGGGACATTGCGGCCCCTAATAAATTCAAGTTGATCAGCAGCAATAATTCAAAATATAAAACACTTTAACCTACAATAAGACAAAAACAATGAAAGTCAGGAATAATGCCAACAATGAGCACGTTTTGTAGTGCACGGGTTTATGAGCATGATACTGATGAAGCATGTTCTCCAGAGTCACACGCTTTACCAGAGGCTTTATCAAACACTTGTCGCGCTATTTACAAGCTTTAATTCCATGCTGTGCACACACAATCCCATCCACCCAGTTATCAATATCACTGGAGTTCCTAGTGATGCCAAGTCTGCCGACTACAATACTGTTTCTTTAAAGTTGCAAAGTTTGTGAGTGGCGGCTTGCGTTTTTTTGTAAGCTTGTTTTTAAATGTGTGGTTGCTTATATGGGCTCGCTTTTTTTGCCCCCACATTAAAGCAAAACACGTCCCCAAACACACACGTGCAAATGTGCAACGACGTCGTCGCCTAGACTGACAGAGAAACAAATGACGAGTATGTGTGGGAAAACATCATAAAATATCATTTAAAATATGTTGATAATTCATAATGCGAGCAAGAGAGAGCACTAATGGACCAGACCAGACCCCAGGTGAAAAATGCCTTGCGTCTGTAAAAGAGTATTTATGTCCATTTTGTATTGAGCTGTTTAGGGTTACAACAATTAATTGATTAATTCAATTAGATTTTTCTTCTTTTTGGATTAATCGTTAAGTGAGTGTACCTAATAAAATTTTTACCTGGAACTTTCAATAAGTGGACATAGTTTCCTGCATGGCCGCCGCAATAGAGCACATGAGAACATACTTGCCAACCTTGAGACCTCCAAATTCGGGAGATGGGTGGGGGGGGGGGGGGGGGGGGGGGTTTGGTGGTAGCGGGGGTGTATATTGTAGCCCGGAAGAGTTAGGGCTGCAAGGGAGTCTGATGTATTTGTTCTGTTGTGTTTATGTTGTGTGACGGTGCGGATGTTCTCCCGAAATGTGTTTGTCATTCTTATTTGGTGTGGGTTCACAGTGTGGCGCATATTTGTAACAGTGTTAAAGTTGTTTATACGGCCACCCTCAGTGTGACCTGTATGTCTGTTGATCAAGTATGTCTTGCAGTAACTCACGTGTGTCTGCGGCACGCTGTTAAAAGGAGAAAAAGCGGACGCGACGACAGGTTGTAGAGGACGCTAAAGGCAGTGCCATCATGGCATGCCCTCAATATTGTTGTCCGGCTGAAAATCGGGAGAAATTCGGGAGAATGGTTGCCCCGGGAGATTTTCGGGAGGGGCACTGAAATTCGTAAATTTTTTCTGTTTGTTTATATAATTGATGTATTTGTAGATATTACTTTGTTTTTGTTGTTGTTTCTTTCTTTTTTTGGGGGTGTGGGGGAGGGGGTGTGGTGGTATGGGTGGGATGCAAACAAAAATATTTTGACATTTAGGGCAGACAATAGATGTATGATTTATGTGAATATGATGTAATGGATAGGAATGTCTGATGCTGGATGTCAATAAAAATAAAATGAAAAAAAAAAAAAAAGAAATTCGGGGGTCTCCCGGAAAAATCGGGAGGGTTGGCAAGTATGCATGAGAAAGGTGGTGTCTGTTGTAGTTGTTTAAAAAAACAAACAAAAAAAACTTTATTAATGCTTACATTATAAAAGTGCAATTTTACTGTTGTTGTGTGTTTATTAGAAAAAAAATGAATGAGGGTAATGACAAGCTGAAAAATAGTTTTTTATTTCAAATTATTTTCTTTAAAATACGCATTGAGGCTCTAAAGTGTGTTTCACCCGATTACACGATTAATCGAACAAACTAAGCGATAGATTCCTTGATTACTAGAAATAATATAACTGTTTAAAATAGCCTAATGTTTAATAAACAAACATATGTACATTCTAATAAGATACACTTGTCAAAGATAAAAAAACTAATCAATCGCGATTGATTTTGATGATGTTTTAATCATTTGGCAACGCTTAATTACACATAGGTTTACATACATTTTAATATTCTAAACCAGGGGTTTTTCACCTTTGTGACCTTGGGGCCCAACTTTTCCACTACAGAGGGGCCCAGTCAAATATTTACACTGAATTAGTAATCTCACTCTGGATTTTAATCGTATTCAATAATTATATCTAACTTCCTTTCAGTTTAACATGATAAACCTTGCCAAATGATGAAATTATGTGTTAATCGCAAAGATTATTAAGACTTAGGTCAGGCTAATTACAAAATTAAGTACAAATGAAATATACTGCAAAAGAAGGGACTCACAAAAACTAATGATTATTTTTTTATTTTTGTTATTTATTACATACAATTACAAACACAATACTAAAATAAATAAATCATAACATTTATATGTTTCTGCAAAAACTTGCAATAACATTTAGGAGAAAATTAAATTTTAGTCCTAATTTTTGCGCTTACGAAACTTCTCTATGACGTTAGCTCCAGACTTCTTCGGTTTGTTTGAGATTGTCATTACTGCCACAAGTGGTGGAAAAGGGTATTACAACAGAGTACCGCTGTGGCCCAAATGGACTACAGCTGAGAAACAGATATTTTTTAGGTGGTCCTCTAGGGCAGTGGTTCTCAACCTTTTTTCAGTGATGTACCCCCTGTGAACATTTTTTAATTCAAAATAAATAAAGAAGTAAAATACAGCACTATGTCATCAGTTTCTGATTTATTAAATTGTATAACAGTGCAAAATATTGCTCATTTGTAGTGGTCTTTCTTGAACTATTTGGAAAAAAAGATATAAAAATAACTAAAAACTTGTTGAAAAATAAACAAGTGATTCAATTATAAATAAAGATTTCTACACATAGAAGTAATCATCAACTTAAAGTGTCCTTTTTGGGGATTGTAATAGAGATCCATCTGGATTCATGAACTTAATTCTAAACATTTCTTCACAAAAAAAGAAATCTTTAACATCAATATTTATGGAACATACCCACAAAAAATCTAGCTGTCAACACTGAATATTGCATTTCTTTTCACAGTTCTTTTTGACAGACATTTTAGTGACAAACCTGAGCTTGTGCTTCACTGAGTTTATGAACTTACATTCTTATTTTGTTGAAGTATTATTCAATAAATATATTTATAAAGGATTTTTGAATTGTTGCTATTTTTAGAATATTTAAAAAAAATCTCACGTACCCCTTGGCATACCTTCAAGTACCCCCAGGGGTACGCGTACCCCCATTTGAGAACCACCGCTTCACGGTGGAAGAGGGGTTAGTGCATCTGCCTCACAATACGAAGGTCCTGAGTAGTCTTGGGTTCAATCCCGGGCTCGGGATCTTTCTGTGTGGAGTTTGCATGTCCTCCCCGTGACTGCGTGGGTTCCCTCCGGGTACTCCGGCTTCCTCCCACCTCCAAAGACATGCACCTGGGGATAAGTTGATTGGCAACACTAAATTGGCCCTAGTGTGTGAATGTGAGTGTGAAAGTTGTCTGTCTATCTGTGTTGGCCCTGCGATGAGGTGGCGACTTGTCCAGGGTGTACCCCGCCTTCCGCCCGATTGTAGCTGAGATAGGCTCCAGCGCCCCCTGCGACCCCAAAAGGGAATAAGCGGTAGAAAATGGATGGATGGGATGGATGCTCTAGGGAGTGCTCATTGCCCAACAATGGGCCCCAGCTTTATGTAAAAACAAGACCACCACTGTTAATGGTAAAAAAAATTGGAGACATGTTTTTCTCCTGTGTCCCTAATTGTACGGCAGTAGGAGCGTTTAAATGTTTCCACTTTGGCTAACAGTGCAAAATATGTACCGCACCTAAAATCCTTTCATTTTCTCCAAAATCCACAGTGCGCCTTATTACCCGGTGCGCGTAATATACGGAATCATTCTGGTTGTGCTTACCGACCTTGAAACTAATTTTTTTGGTACATGGTGTAATGACAAGTGTGACCAGTAGATGGTAGTCACACATAAGAGATACGTGTAGACTGCAATATGACGCCAGTAAACAACACCAACACTTTAAATGTTCCATTGAAAACAAAGAACATCACACACGGCGCTCAAAAATCTGTCAAAATGTTTTAGTACAACTTTGAAGCAGCACCGCTTGATGGATTATCGGCCCATTACGGCTACCGTAGTCAGAGATACAAGTATTACTATGGTGTATGTATAAGGACCCCAAAATGGCACCCATTAACGGACATAATATCTAGCGTTTTGTTTCACAATATTATGCAAAACCAACTTTTCTTACCTTCTGGTACCTGCTGATGTGTATTTGAGATATGCATAAGTCCTGAAAATTTGCACACACTGTAAGTCCGTGCCGATACCGTACTCGATAAGCTTCTTCTTTTTCACTATCTTCTTGTTATTGGACATTCACCCTCTGCTGTTGCCATTTCTAATATAAAGTAGCGTAAAGTTCTAACTTATATCTCGCTATGGAAGCGCTAAAAACTACTGGTGTAGTGGGTTTACATAATTCACCCAAGGAACTTAAGTTACTAGAGAGTTCCGGTCGGACGGTTTTTCACGGTTTGTTGTTGCACTAGTGAGCCACAGATGAGAAGATGCTGCTCCGTTATTGATTTAAGTAAAGTCTCAATGTCATTAAAACAGTTCTTTTGACACTTCTTTGACACTGGGGTGAGTTTTTCCTTGCCCTTATGTGGGCTCTGTACCGAGGATGTCGTTGTGGCTTGTGCAGCCCTTTGAGACACTTGTGATTTAGGGCTATATAATTAAACATTGATTGATTGATTGATTGATTCTTCCACTCCTGTCCTTGCACGCTACACCACTACAACAAAGATAACGGGGAGAAGACGCTGTCGAAGGTGAGCCACGTAAATAAGGCCGCCCATAAAACGGCGCATCCTGAAGCGACTGTCAGAAAGCGACTTGAAGATGATCTGTAAAACATAATCTATGCAACATTTTGACCAAAGAACCACCATTACATGTTATGTAGAGCAGTGTTTTCCCGCCTTTTTTGAGCCAAAGCACATTTTTTTCATTGAAATGATCAAGGGGGACACTATCCCATCCTCGTCGCCATTGTTGTGTGCCAAACTTGTCACTTATTAGTTCACTTATAAGCAATCTAAGCTTAACATTACACCAAAAGAAGGCGTATTGTCTTTTTCTGCCTTTTATTCCCGCTCTTACTTTTTCCGCTTCCAGGTGTCCAACACACAACACATGTCATCATATCCTGTGTCCCCCGCCCTTAAGTTCCGGTATTGTCCTGTGACCCAAGTAACCAATACATGACAGACACCACCAGCAGAAAATGTTAAAAGTGAAACTCAATAGCCTATATTGACAATATATAAAGTCGTTCTCATCAAATACCTGGCGCTATTGTTCGATATGACTTCAAACCATGCATGCATGCTTAATTCTCTTGTCTCAAAGTAGGCTTACAAAGCAATGAGCTACCTGCTGCCACTTACTGGTACGGAAGAGTATTACATGGTTACTCTGCTGATCTCCAGACAGCACAGACACTCTACAACGGCACATTGTTTGCGGATTATAATTATTGGTTCGCAAAAAATATTTTTCCGACCAATTAGGTGAAATTGCATAATTTCCCACGGCACACTAAACAATGTCTCACGGCACAGTGGTTGAAAAACACTGATGTAGACCAAGGAAATATTTTAAATTTAGAAAAAAAATCATACAAACCCCGTTTCTATATGAGTTGGGAAATTGTGTTGGATGTAAATAGAAATGGAATACAATGATATGCAAATCATTTCCAACCCATATTCAGTTGAATATGCTACAAAGACAGCATATTTGATGTTCAAACTGATAAACATTTATTTTTTGCAAATAATCATTAACTTTAGAATTTGATGCCAGCAACACGTGACAAATAAGTTGGGAAAGGTGGCAATAAATACTGATAAAGTTGAGAAATGCTCATCAAACACTTATTTGGAACATCCCACAGGTGAACAGGCAAATTGGGAACAGGTGGGTGCCATGATTGGGTATAAAAGTAGATTCCATGAAATGCTCAGTCATTCACAACCAAGGATGGGGCGAGGGTCACCACTTTGTCAACAAATGCGTGAGCAAATTGTTGAACAGTTTAAGAAAAACCTTTCTCAACCAGCTTTTGCAAGGAATTTAGGGATTTCACCATCTACAGTCCGTAATATCATCAAAGGGTTCAGAGAATCTGGAGAAATCACTGCACGTAAGCAGCTAAGCCCGTGACCTTCGATCCCTCAGGCTGTACTGCATCAACAAGCGACATCAGTGTGTAAAGGATATCACCACATGGGCTCAGGAACACTTCAGAAACCTGCTGTCAGTAACTACAGTTGGTCGCAGCTTCTGTAAGTGCAAGTTAAAACTCTCCTATGCAAGGCGAAAACCGTTTATCAACAACACCCAGAAACGCCGTCGGCTTCGTTGGGCCTGAGCTCATCTAAGATGGACTGATACCAAGTGGAAAAGTGTTCTGTGGTCTGACGAGTCCACATTTCAAATTGTTTTTGGAAACTGTGGATGTCGTGTCCTCCGGACCAAAGAGGAAAAGAACCATCCGGATTGTTATATGCGCAAAGTTCAAAAGCCAGCATCTGTGATGGTATGGGGGTGTGTTAGTGCCCAAGACATGGGTAACTTACACATCTGTGAAGGCACCATTAATGCTGAAAGGTACATACAGGTTTTGGAGCAACATATGTTGCCATCCAAGCAACGTTACCATGGACGCCCCTGCTTATTTCAGCAAGACAATGCCAAGCCATGTGTTACATCAACGTGGCTTTATAGTAAAAGAGTGCGGGTACTAGACTGGCCTGCCTGTAGTCCAGACCTGTCTCCCATTGAAAATGTGTGGCGCATTATGAAGCCTAAAATACCACAACGGAGACCCCCGGACTGTTGAACAACTTAAGCTGTACATCAAGCAAGAATGGGAAAGAATTCCACCCGAGAAGCTTAAAAAATGTGTCTCCTCAGTTCCAAAACGTTTACTGAGCGTTGTTAAAAGGAAAGGCCATGTAACACAGTGGTGAACATGCCCTTTCCCAACTACTTTGGCACGTGTTGCAGCCATGAAATTCTAAGTTAATTATTATTTGCAAAAAATATAAAAATAAAGTTTATGAGTTTGAACATCAAATATCTTGTCTTTGTAGTGCATTCAACTGAATATGGGTTGAAAAGGATTTGCAAATCATTGTATTCCGTTTATATTTACATCTAACACAATTTCTCAACTCATATGGAAACAGGGTTTGTATTATGACTCCATTAATGCGCCTTATAATCCGGTGCCCCTTTTGTATGAAAAAAAGACCTGAATAGACCCGCTCATCGGCAGTGCGCTTTATAATCCGGTGCGCCCTATAGTCCAGAAAATACGGTACCTAGTAGTGACTATACGATACTTTGTTGTTATAGAAGCCGACAAAGCATATAAAGATGGTTGGCCATAACAGTGTTTAATAAAATCCGTCAGGACGTGAGGGAAGCACACACCCCCGCCCCCTGCTGCCAAAATGTCGTTTTCCTCTCCTTTTCCTGCCTGCACAAAGCCTTAGCGGGGCACCAGGCACAGTGTGGACAAAGTGAGATGGATGACTGCGAGGATGTTGGCAGAGGAGAAGTGCAGCTAATTCTCTGATTAGAAACCCCGCAGTTCAGAAGGCAGAGAAACACTGAGCCATGAATCAGTCAGAGCGCAAGCCTCAGTTGGATGCAGCTTGCTGTGTGTAAGATTGTTTGTGTGTGTGTGTGTGTGTGTGTGTGTGTGTGTGTGTAGGTGGGCGTTGACATATGTTCATGTCTGTTAGCGTGAAAACAATTGCCTCAGTGTGCGTAGCTTCTCTCACTGATGACACACTTGCTTGAGCCAGTCATTTGGGACACAATCAAGCTGACATAATTCCTTCTCATGTGGAATTTATAATCAACTCCGCCTCTGGAACACACCCACATTTGTTAGGGATACTCCGAGTATGTTGGAAAAATGACAAACTCTCACTGTCAACATGATAGGCTCTGTAGCATAATCATGTTCGATGTGAAGTAAGAATGGGTGCCGAAATCGGTACTCTTAGAGATACTGACTGAAGTCCGTCTGCACTATCGGGTACCGATTCACGTAAAACTGGCATCGGCTCAAGTACTTGGCCGGGAAACAAGTCATAAAGCTTGGGTAATGTTACAAGTTTCCATGCCAACAAAGCATGAATAAGTGTTATGATCCGGTCCCGGATCCTAGTTTATTTTGGGTTTTGATTCACTTGTGGTTTAAGTTCTGTTTCAGCATCCCTGTTTTGTGTTTCTTGGTTGTCATGGGTGCTGATTGTTTTCACCTGCCTCTGATTAGTGTTCGGGACGCTCACCTGCTGCCGAACACTAAGTCTGGTGCTTTTGTTTGCTCTACGCAACTGCTACGTTGGATGTTTTCTAGTTCCCTGTGTGTGTCTTACGCTAAGTCCCGTCTTAGTGTTTCCTTGTGAGCTATTCCTTGTGTTAAGCACGCTTCTTTTGGTTTGTTCCCGTCTTTGTTTTATGGTTTATGGGAATAAATAATTTCTTACCTGCACGCTGTCTGCGGAGTTCCGTCTGCACTCGTGGAAGAACAATCCGCGCATCATCGTGCCTCCTCGTCCTCGTTCCAATAAGGTGCTCAAAAGTACAGTGACGCTCCACTTTTCAAAATATGCTAGCACGATGCTAATTTACATTGGATTTGCCATAGACTTGTTAAAGATTAGCGATGGCGTTGCCGTCCAAATTTGGTCCCGAAAACTACAATTAAGATGCACGTTACAATCAAAACAGCTGGTGTTGTAATCAGTACTCAGTGTATAATCGCTCAACAAAAGAAAAGACTGGCACATTCAACTTAATGGCAAAGACTACTTCCTAGTAGTCTGTACGCCATACTTGCCGACCCTCCCGGATTTTCCGGGAGACTCCCAAAATTCAGCGCCTCTCCGGAAAACCTCCCGGGACAAATTTTCTTCCGAAAATCTCCCAAAATTCAGGCGGAGCTGGAGGCCACGCCCCCTCCAGCTCCATGCGGACCTGAGTGACGTGTCGACAGCCTGTTTTCACGTCCGCTTTCCCACAATATAAACAGCGTGCCTGCCCAATCACGTTATAACTGTAGAATGATCGAGCGAAATGTTGCTTCTTTTGGACTGCTATTGTATGTGTGCACGCCCTGCCTGCGCGTACGTGTTGGCGAGACCGCCGTAAACACCAATCATTTTAATCGGGTCGGAACAAAGAGGAAAAGAACCATCCGGATTGTTATAGGCGTAAATATCAAAAGTCAGCATCTGTGATGGTATGGGGGTGTATTAGTGCCCAAGGCATGGGTAACTTACACATCTGTGAAGGCGCCATTAATGCTGAAAGGTACATACAGGTTTTGGAGCAACATATGTTGCCATCCAAGCAACGTTATCATGGACGCCCCTGCTTATTTCAGCAAGACAATGCCAAGCCGTGGCTTCATAGTAAAAGAGTGCGGGTACTAGACTGGCCTGCTTGTAGTCCAGACCTGTCTCCCATTGAAAATGTGTGGCGCAATATGAAGCGTACAATACCACAACGGAGACTGTTGAACAACTTAAGCTGTACATCAAGCAAGAATGAGAAAGAATTCCACCTGAAAAGCTTAAAAAATTGGTCTCCTCAGTTCCCAAACATTTACTGAGTGTTGTTAAAAGGAAAGGCCATGGAACACGGTGGTAAAAATGCCCCTGTGCCAACTTTTTTGCAATGTGTTGTTATTCTAAGTTTTTGATTATTTGCAAAAAAAAGTCAAGTTTCTCAGATTGAACATTAAATATCTTGTCTTTGCAGTCTTTTCAATTGAATATAAGTTGAAAATGATTTGCAAATCATTGTATTCTCTTTTTATTTACGAATTACACAACGTGCCAACTTCACCGGTTTTGGGTTTTGTACTTCTCTATAGACATGATTTGGTATTATACTGTATATCATTTATTGTAGCCTTTTACGGACACTTCCGGTTCCCATAACATGTCATCTTTGTGCCGAGTCAGCATGTTGGAGGAGTATAATGTGGGAAAGCTGACAAAAAAATCCCAATAAAAATCTGCAGGTGTTCGGCCTCGGTGTGACAGCGCCGCAACGCGACCTTTACATGGAGCGCCAGCTAATAGGACGGGGCGTCATATCAGAGACCCCGAGGATGGCGAAGGTGGCCTTTTGCCACTTCATAATAATTGATCCAGTCATGGCACCGATGGAGACATAAGAGTGCTCGTATTCCCCTCGAGGCGCCATGACGGCAATGTGCGCGTGATGAATTCGAGCGAGTAACGTAATGCTTTCTGGCTGGTCATTACACATGCAGCGATAATTGCCGCTCACGGGGGCCGGGCGCCGTAACCTGGCTGACCCCCCCTGCTCGGAGCGCAGATTAGAAATCAGTGTGACAGACTCCCCGCCCTCAGTGAAGATGGACGCGATAAATAAAAGAACATTTTGAAAAAAAAAAAAAATGCAGCCCGTAACCTCGCCTTAGGCCCGCTCTCTCGCCTCCGTTCTGATCCTGCATGGCCAATTACGCCGCCCAGCTGCAGGCTGGTGAATCACCGCCACACTGACTCATAGCTTTGGGGGTCAAGGGAACTTGGACCTCGCTGTCCAGTACAGATCACCACGGGCATGATGGCCGCCATCCTGGTCTTGCCTCAGGTGAGCATCCCGAGGTATTCCCGTTCTAAAAGTGGCCGCTTGGCCTTTGCAGACCTCACACTTGACCCACTTTGGGGACGGGAGGAGTGTCTTTTTGAGGGATGGCATTGATTCGATTAGGACACCACGTTGGCTGCTCACTGGACCACATGAGGGACTTATAGGATCACGGAAAACTACCAGAAGAAACATTACATCGCTGAAATTGCATCAAAGAAACATACATCACTAATTGATATTCCATTTATGCTCCACATGACTACTTGATATTCCATGGATCAACTCGCCATTGCATACAACACCATGATATACACTATATTGACAAAAGTATTTGGCCACCTGCCTTGACTCACATATGAACTTGAAGTGCCATCCCATTCCTAACCCAAAAGGCTCAATATGATGTCGGTCCACCTTTTGCAGCTATTACAGCTTCAACTCTTCTGGGAAGGCTGTCCACAAAGTTGCGAAGTGTGTTTATAGGAATTTTCCACCATTCTTCCAAAAGCGCATTGGTGAGGTTGGTCGAGAAGGCCTGGTTCTCAGTCTCCGTTCTAATTCATCCCAAAGGTGTTCTATCGGGTTCAGGTCAGGACTCTGTGCAGGCCAGTCAAGTTCATCCACACCAGACTCTGTCATCCATGTCTTTATGGACCTTGCTTTGTGCACTGGTGCACAGTCATGTTAGAAGAGGAAGGGGCCCACTCCAAACTGTTCCCACAAGGTTGGGAGCATGGAATTGTCCAAAATGTTTTGGTATCCTAGAACATTCAAAGTTCCATTCACTGGAACTAAGGGGGCAAGCCCAACTCCTGAAAAACCACCCCATACCATAATCCCCCCCCCCCCCCAAATTTTACACTCGGCACAATGCAGTCCAAAATGTACCGTTCTCCTGGCAACCGCCAAACCCAGACTCGTTCATCAGATTGCCAGATGGAAAAACGTGATTCGTCACTCCAGAGAAGGCGTCTCCACTGCTCTAGAGTCCAGTGGCGACGTGCTTTACACCACTACATACGACGCTTTGCATTGGACTTGGTGATGTATGGTTTAGACGCAGCTGCTCGGCCATGGAACCCCATTCCATGAAGCTCTCTGCATACTGTACGTGGGCTAATTGGAAGGTCACATGAAGTTTGGAGCCCTGTAGCAACTGACTGTGCAGAAAGTCTTTGCACTATGCGCTTCAGCATCCGCTGACCCCTCTCTGTCAGTTTACGTGGCCTACCACTTGCTGAGTTGCTGTTGTTCCCAAACTATTCCATTTTCTCATAATAAAGCCGACAGTTGATATTTAGGAGCGAGGACATTTCACGACAGGATTTGTTGCACAGGTGGCATCCTATGACAGTTCCACGCTGGAAATCACTGAGCTCCAGAGAGCGACCCATTCTTTCACAAATGATTGTAGAAACAGTCTCCATGCCTAAGTGCTTGATTTTATACACCTGTGGCCGGGCCAAGTGGTTAGGACACCTGATTCTCATCATTTGGATGGGTGGCCAAATACTTTTAGCAATATAGTGTATCTTGTCAAACCCCTGTTGTGTATAGGACTAATTAATATTCCATATTGTACAAAACCTTGATTTTCTCCATAGATGTCTTCTATATACGTCTGCAATATCACACAGAGCACCTTTATATTTCAAACAATACATCACCATGTCGACCTGACATTCCATCCTGATATTCCATATATCGCCTCTCAATTCTATTTCACCCCCTGTGATTCAATATAACAGTCTGATATTTGATATAGATCATCCACTTATTCTATATGACTTTTTGATATTCCATATATCACTCTGGCAGTCAGATAACAGCCTGATATTCCCCTATCAAAGCTTGATATTCCATATGTATTCCGTATGACTTCTTAATAGTCCATAAATTACCTTGATATAACAGATACCAGCCTGACAAAAAGTCTGGTATTTCATACGGCTTCTTGATATAGCATATATCACCCTGATACTGTATTTCCGATAACAGCCTGATAATCCCCACAGATGTCTGGTATACTTTATGACCCTGATATTCCATATAACAGCCGAATGTTTCACATGAAAGTCCCCTGTATTCCATATTTCTTGGTATTTCGTATATATTATTCTGTACACATATTATGTATATATTCGTATAGATGTTAGATTTTTTTATCGCTATATTAGTCTATTTATACCTGCATTGTCCATTCCATCCTTACACTTTCCATCATTGTATCTGAGCTAATGTGTTGAACAATTTCCCTTGTGGATCATTAAAGTTTGTCTAAGTCTAAGTCTATCAACCTGGCATTCCAGATAACAGCCTGGTATTTCTCATATAAGCCTAATATTTTATAGGACTTCCAAATATAGTATGTACTGTACAGTGCATCCGGAAAGTATTCACTGCGCTTCACATTTCCCACATTATTGTTATGTTACAGCCTTGTTCCAAAATGGATTACATTCGCTTTTGTCCTCAACATTCTACAGACAATACCCCATAATGACAATGTGAAGAAGTTGTTTTTGAAAACATTTACAAATTTATTAAAAATTAAAAATCACATGTACGTAAGTATTCACAGCCTTTGCTCAATACTTTGTTGATGCACCTTTGGTAGCAATTACAGCCTCAAGTATTTTTGAATACTATGCCACAAGCTTGGAGAACCTATCTTAGGGCAGTTTCGCTCATTCCTCTTTGCAGTACCTCTCAAGCTCCTTTCAATCAATCAATCAATCAATCAATCAATCAATCAATCAATTCCTTTATTGTCATTGTCATGATAACACTTAAGTCATACATGTCAACGAGATTTTGTTTGAGCTTTGTCCAGCGGCATAGAAACTGCATTGATGTGCAGGTTGACCATAGTTTACAGTTTAGCATTGTTAGGAAGATGGCGAATAGAGGGACGTGGGGGTGGGAACAGTCGGGTGTCTGATGGCTGTTACTTTGATGTTGCAGCAATGCAATGTCCAGAGCACAATTATTGAGGTGGTGAAGAGTGAGGTAATAAGATGGTCCGGGGCAGCAAAGGGGCAGGCTGTTCATTTAGCAGTCTCACAGCCTGGGGGATACAGACTGTGAGACATTCTGGTGGTCCTGGCGTGAATCGATCTATACCTCCTTCCAGAGGGTAGCAGGTTGGAGATGCCATGTGCTGGGTGGTATCTGTCTTTCGGGATGTTGTGTACTCGCTTTAGGCAGCGAGTTGTGTACATGGCACTCATCTCTGGGAGTATCGTCCTTGTAATTTTCCCCGCCGCTTTAACCACTCGCTGGAGGGCTTGTTGGTTTGCTTTAGTGCAGCTAGCAAACCACACTAAAAAGCCGTAAGTGAGGACACTGCTGATGGCACAGTTGTAAAAGTTTACCATTGATTTCTGCGGAATGTTTGCGCATTTTAGTTTCCTCAAAAAAAAAAGACGTTGTTGGGCCTTTCCGACTGTAGAAGCAGTGTTAATGTCCCAGCATAGATCTTCTGTTATGTTCACCCCTAAGAATTTGAAATGCTTGACCCTTTCTACGAGATTGTTATTAATTAAAAGTGGAGGGTGTTTGGTCTGCCCTTTCCTGCGGAAGTCTACAATTAGTTATTTGGTTTTGTTAGTGTTAAGAACCAAGTTATTGTTAGCACACCATGAAGCCAGCTGTTGGATGGGAAGCGTTGGTTTTCATCCTCTGTAAATTTCTGCATTTAAATTTCCCTCTATTCTGACTAGTGTCCCAGTTCCTGCCGCTGAAAACCATCCCCGCAGCATGATGCTGCCACCACCACGCTTCACTGTAGGGATAGTATTGGCCTGGTAATGAGTGGTGCCTATGTTTCCTCCAAACATGACGCCTGGCATTCATACCAAAGAGTTCAATCTTTTCTCATCAGACCAAAGAATTTGGTTTCTCATGGTCTAAAAGTCTTTCAGGTGCATTTTGGCAAACTTTTTTTTAACTAAGAAACGGCTTCCGTATGGCCACTATTGGTGGTTTACTGCAGAGATGGAAGGTTCTCCTTTCTCCACAGAGGAATGCTGTAACTCTGAGAGTGACCATCGCGTTCTTGGTCACCTCCCTGACTAGACTAAGATGAATGCAGCAATGCACAGAGACATCCTGGATGAAAAACAACACCTCTCATCCAACCTGATGGAGCTTGAGAGGTGCTGCAAAGAGGAATGTGTAAAACTGTCTAAAGATACTGTAGGTGTACCAAGCTTGTGGCATCGTAATGAAAAAAGACTTGAGGCTGTATATGCTGACAAAGGTGCATCATCAACAACGTATTGAGCAAAGGCTGTGAATACTTATGTTCTTGTGATTTAAAAAAACATTTTTTTAATACATTTGCATGTTTTTTTAAATAATAATTTTCACATTGTCATTATGGGGTATTTTCTTTAGAATTTTGAGGACAATAATTGATGTATTCAGTTTTTGAATAAGGCTGCAACAAAACAAAATGCGGAAAAAGTGAAGCGCTGTGATTACTTTCCGGATGCACTGTACATCAACCAGATATTCCACATAAGAGCCTGATAATCCCTAAATAAGGCTGGTATTCCTTATGACGTCTTGATATTCTATACATCACCATGATAGTACACAAAACAGCCTGATGTTTCACATAGAAGACCCTTCTATTCCATATGATTTACTGATATTCCATATATCACCGTCGTATGCCAGACAACATCCTGCTATTCCCTATAAAAGCCTGGTATTCCATATGTATTTTATATGACTTCTTGATATTCCATATATCACCCTGGTATTCCATATGCTGATAGGGTCTTCCATCTAGAAGCCTAATATTCTATACAACATGTGTGCTTACGGCATACTTGCCAACCTTGAGACCTCCGATTTCAGGAGGTGGGGGGTGGGGGCGTGGTCGGGGGTGGGGCAGGGTGTGGTTGAGGAGGGCGTGGTTAAGAGGGGAGGAGTATATTGACAGCTAGAATTCACCAAGTCAAGTATTTCATACATATATATATATATATATATATATATATATATATATATATATATATATATATATATATATATATATATATATATATATATATATATATATATATATATATATATAAAAAAGGCTGTCCTCACTCAGGTCCGCATGGAGCTGTAGGGGGCGTGGCCTCCAGGTCCGGCTGAAAATCGGGAGATTTTTGGGAGAATATTTGTCCCGGGAGGTTTTCGGGAGAGGCACTGAATTTCGGGAGTCTCCCGGAAAATTCGGGAGGGTTGGCAAGTATGGCTTACGGACTGTATCCCTGCAGACTGTATTGATCTTATTGATATATAATGTATATATTGTGTTTTTTATGTTGATTTAATTAAAAAAACAACAACAAAAAAAACATTTTTTTTTTTACATTTCTTGTGCGGCCCGGGTCCGGTACCGGGCGGCGGCCTTGTGGTTGGGGACCACTGTTCTAGGTAACTGCTTGAATATTTCGTATGACTATTTAAAGGTGCCATATGTAACAATTTCATGTCAAGTCATCATTAAATGGCCCTGATATGTCAAAAGGCATGTTCTTTTGGAATACCTCTATAACTGATAACAGTAATTCAGCGGGGATATGCTCATTTCAAAATTAGATTTACAACCCCGACATCTTGTTATTGTTTTCATTTCGATGCTCCGCCCTCCACTGTTTGACCAATTTAAAAGTCTGTGAGTGTGTCACATCCAGGTTGCCAGTTACGCACCGCCCTCTTCGTCAAGCTACTGCCACTGGTAAAGTTACTAAACATGTCAGACCTTAGTAAATCTAAAAGGCGTCGTTACAATTCTCAACTTATCCATGACAAAGCCAGGAACAAAACGAGGATTTGTATCGGGGATGCCTTTGAAAGATGGAGACGATTGAAGGCGGAGAAGATTTTTTCATTTGGACATTTCGTATGTAAACTATATTGTCCAATACAGTCAATGATCTTGTCTAACAAACCTAGTATGTTCGTGAAATGAATGCTCGGCCGGTCAATGACACATTGACATATTGGCTAACGGGGGAAATATATGCCCGTTACCCTGTATGTCAATTTGTCATCCAATTGACAGGGCACAATATATTTTCAACAAATAAAACCAATGTGGATATGTGTAGTGTCAGTGCCTATTTCGTTCTCAATATGCTGAGGAAATGGGTTCCAACATTAGCACGGGTAATTGCGGTTTCTGAGGTGGTATTTGCTTGGCACAATATAATGCATTACATGTAATGATTTTCTACTTTGTGTATTGACATGGTAGTAGGCTATATGATTTATGCGTAACGTGGTTTTTGTGTAACGTGGGTTTGCTCATAGAATTGCACTCTGCACTGAAAGATGGTAATATGTGTAAATCAGTGACGTGCGGTGAGGTTGATGGCTGGTGAGGCACTGACTTCATCACAGTCAGATTTACAAACATATGAACCCTAAAGAGTATCTTATTCACCATTTGATTGGCAGCAGTTAACGGGTTATGTTTAAAAGCTCATACCAGCATTTGTGCTTGGCACTCAGCGTCAAGGGTTGGAATTGGGGGTTAAATCACCAAAAATTATTCCCGGGCGCGGCGCCGCTGCTGCCCACTGCTCCCCTCACCTCCCAGGGGGTGATCAAGGGATGGGTCAAATGCAGAGGACAAATTTCATTACACCTAGTGTGTGTGTGACAATCATTGGTACTTTAACTTAACTTTAACTTTACACATACAAACTGTAGCACACAAAAAAGCACATTTAATAAAAAAAAACGTTATTATGGTCTTACCTTTACTTATAAATAAAGTCCATTCGCCGCTGTTGTGCTGGATTAATGAACCCCCTGACGGGTGTGTTATATCAACTAAAGCCCTCACTTAAACTTTCCACGTGCAAGATTGAATCTATTTAAAAAAGTGTAACCGAGGGTTTATAAATGTCGCCTATACTGTATGAAACTACAAAATAACAAACACGGAGGCTCCAGTTTACACGAGGACCACTTTATTTACCTTCTTTCAAAAACCTCCGCTCCACTACAACATGTCATCACTTCCGTTCTTGGCGCCTTCAAAATAAGAGCTCAAGCCATATACTGTATAACAGCGCATAACAGGAACTTAACATCACAAATAGGAAAGCCCATAAAAATAGGTTACAAAAGTTGTTTAATAAGAAGCCAAAAAGTGCAAAAACAATAATGTTCATGTTGGAGGAGTTGTGAATTAGATACACCTGCAGTCTGCAGGTGTACCTAATGTTGTGGCCCTGCAGTCATTCACAACTCCTCCAACACGAACATTACTGTTTTTGCACTTTTTGGCTTCTTATGAAATAACTTTTTTAAATCGATTCAATCTTACACGTGGAAAGTTTAAGTGTGGACTTTAGTTGTTATAACAATTCTACGGCGGGGGTGCAGGAGGCGGGGCTACTGGAGCCTCAGCCAGTGCGTCTTTTGCAGCCGTTTTATGATCACTCAGCACAAGAAATACGTTACACACACATACAGTTGTTGACAAAATACACTGTACATTATATACCTCAGCTAACTAAACTATGGAAATGTATAATATAATTCATATAGCAATACAGTCTCACTGCACAGCAGGCCAGCAGTTAGCCGAGTCCGTCCATGTTGAGGCACTGAGTGACGTGCCTCAACTGGTTGCTGTTCACCGCACCGTCTCTTCTCAGTATTTGAACGGCAAATGTGAGAATTCAGCGATTTTGAATAAAAATAATCTAAAACTGGTGAAGTTAAATGGAAAATAACTTTATAGTATAATCACTGCATACATCTAACAATTTAATTAATTTTTTTTCTTTTTACATTTTTTTTCTTTCCATGAAGTGACTGCACGTCACTGGTGTAAATGGAAGATAATTCAGTGCGTCAGGTTGTATGCAACATGGAGTTATGCTGAACTAAATCAATCAATCAATCAATCAATCAATGTTTATTTATATAGCCCTAAATCACAAGTGTCTCAAAGGGCTGCACAAGCCACAACGACATCCTCGGTACAGCCCACAAATGTGGCGGTAATTTTACTGTTGGCCTTGGCTTGCCATCAAAGTAGGCCTATGTGATATATAATACAAACGTATATTATATATTATTATATATCATTATTTCGATGGTGGTCCGTGCGGTCAAACTAGACATTTCAGCAGGGTAATGCCAACAATCTGTCCCGACTCTCGACGAAAATATTGCTGTGTAGCTTCACAAATACATTTGGCTAATCGAAATCAGTAAAATGTGGCATAAATACTTTGTAAATCATCTTGCAAGAAGCATAAACAAGAGAAACCTACAACGTAGGACTCGTCGATTGCCATTTGAAGTTCCTTGGAGTAGGATTCGGATTTGGCTGCGTATCTGGCAACCTAGGTCACGGAGAGTGGCAGGGGACTACAGAATTTAGACCGTGATTGAAGTAACATTTCTGGCCACAGTACTACATATGGGACCTTTAATATTCTCAATATATATATATATATATATATATATTACCATTATATTAAACACAATATTAATAATATTCATGATAAAAGCCTGGTATTTCATATGACTTCTTCATATGGCCTATCATCCTGATATTCCACATAACAGCCTGATAGTCCTAAAAGAAGTATTGTATTCCTTATTAATACTTGATATCCTATTTATTAACCTAACATTCCATATAACAACCTGATATTATACAACTTCTTGAGATTCCATATATACCTGGTATTCTAGATAACATCCTAATATTGCCTAGAAAGCTAGTATTCCATATGACTTCTTGATATTCCATATTTTACCATGATATTCCAGATAACAGCCGGCTATTTCCGAAATAAGCCTAGTATTTTATACTAATCAAAACCATATTAAAGGCGCAGGCTAGGGGCAGGAAGGCACTGGATCGTTGCTACTTTTCAGTCATCCATCTTCCTGCCTCTCCTCTGGCTCCGCCTCCTGTCACTTTTTGCTCTCTGGCTCCACCACTCCTCTGGCCTGAACGCTGTCTTCCTCACCTGTCTCTGATTGGCAATCTGGGCACACCTGCCCTTCAGAATTGGCAATCTGGGCACACCTGCCCTTCAGACAGGGCTGGATCATTGTACTTGTTATGCCTTGCTTGCTTTGCTTACGAGGTCAAGCTTCTTTATGCTTTCTGTGCACTTCCCTGCTGCACTATCTCCCTGGGTTTAAGAATGTAATACTTTTTCTTACCTGCTTATCGTCTCCTGTCTCCGCACTTTGCAACTATGCGCACACGTGACACTGGTATTCTATATATCACCCTGACATTCGACATAACAGCCTGATAACCGAACCAAAAGTCTCATATATCTCGTATAAGTCTCATTTATCATGAGAAGAAACTGGAGTAAATACAGACAAGCTAAACGGAAGCCATCATTAACATCTAAACAGACTATGGATGACTGGATGGAAGTCATATTCAGCAATGAATGATGAATCTGCATTGGGCAAGGTGATGATGCCGGAACTTTCGTTTGGTGCCATTCCAATGAGATTTATGAAGACGACTGCCTGAAGAAAACATGTACTTTTCCACAGTGATTGATGATATGGGCTGCATGACAGGTAATAATGGCTGTCACCACATCCTTAATAAATATATAAGTTGGATACTTTTTTTAAATTTCATCCCTCAAAAGGATGTTTGGTAATGATGACATTATTTTTAAGATGATAATGCATATTGCCTTAGAGCAGGGGTCGGCAACCCAAAACGTTGGAAGAGCCAAATTGGACCAAAAATACAAAAAACAAATCTGCCTGTAGCCGCAAAAAACTAAAAGCCGTATATAAGTCTTATAATGAAGGCAACACATGACGTAAGTGTCTATATTAGCTAGAATAGCCTACTATCAAAATGACTATGTGTCAAAGCAAATCGTCTTTGACAGAAATGTTGAAATGTTATATTTACTCTACACATTTTTACAACATTAGAAACCATTAGTAAATCCGAGGCTACTCAGAAGGTGCGATAACTCCTGGACAATACTGGCTTTTAATAGCCAAAGGTATAGATGTGTGTGTCCAAGTTAAAGACAACGTCAGGCTGTCTTCTTCTAATGGATTTATTACAATCTTTGGTAAGCTAGGTAATGTTTGCTGTGGTCTGGAACAACATGGCACACAAACAACTATCAGAAATGCAGCCAATATTACATACAGATAATGTGTCATGAGACATCCATTCATCCATTTTCTACCGCTTATTCCCTTTGGGGTCGCGGGGGGCGCTGGAGCCTATCTCAGCTACAATCGGGCGGAAGGCGGGGTACACCCTGTACAAGTCGCCACCTCATCGCAGGTGTCATGAGACATGCAAAACTAAATTATATACAATGAAGATAAAAGTAAAGTATATTAAGTGAGCTCAAATATACCTACAAATGAGGCATAATGATGCAATATGTACATACAGCTAACCTAAATAGCATGTTAGCATTGATTAGCTTGCAGTCATGCACTGACCAAATATGCCTGATTAGCACTCCAACAAGTCAATAGCATCAACAAAGCGCACCTTTGTGCATTCACACACAGCATAAAACGTTTGGTGGACAAAATGAGACAAAAAAGGACTAGAAGATTTTACATGGAAACAAACTGTTGCGGCACAGTCCACACTATGGTGAGTTCAAGAACCGCTAAAATTAGTAGGACAAAACGATGTTCACCAAATACTCTAATCAGTGAAGCATACACACAAACATATTAAACAGTGGGCTTTCTAACAATTGGGAAGGTTTGTGTCATGTTTGTCCTCAAACAAAATACATACTAAAACCAACATTCCCCCCCCCCCCCCCCCATCTTTTTCCATTTTCAATCCTTTTTAAAAAATGTTCCAGGGAGCCACTAGGGCGGCACTTAAGAGCTGCATGCGGCTCGAGATCCGCAGGTTGCTGACCCCCGCCTTAGAGGAATAAGTGTGAAAACGTTACATGAAGAAAGAAACATAAGGTTAATGTCATGGCCTGAAAATAGTCCGGATTTAAATCCAATGTAAAATGTGTGATGGAAACTGAAGAAATTGGTGGATGACAAGACTCCAACTTGCACAGCTGATCTGACAACAGCAATCAGAGAACGTTGGAGTAAGATTGATGAGGAGTTTGTGGAGTTTGTCACTTGTTAAGTCCATGTCTTTGAGACTGCAAGCTGTTATAAAATCCAGAGGTGGTGCAACAAAGTAAAGTAGTTTTTTGTTTTCCATGATTTCATATTTTTTTTCCTCAGAATTGAGTGACTCTATATTTTTTTCACTCTGCTTGATCCAAAATTGTAACTTTTACTGACTACCACAATTTATTTTCTTGACTCCTTTACAGTTTCTTAATGCCAGAAAGTAGCCATTTGAAATGACTATAGTTTTGTGTCATTATCTGATTTTTTTCTACACATTTGAAAGAACATGTCTGCTGATTCCTTCATTTTCCCAGGGGTTCTAGAATAATGGCATTTAATAAGATTATTTGGTATTATACAAAACCCAAAACCAGTGAAGTTGGCACGTTGTATAAATCGTAAATAAAAACAGAATACAAGGATTTGCAAATCCTTTTCAACTTATATTCAATTGAATAGACTGTAAAGACAAGATATTTAATGTTCGAACTGAGAAACATTTTTTTTTAATGCAAATAATCATTAACATAGAATTGAATGGCAGCAACACATTGCAAAAAAGTTGGCACAGGGGCATTTTTACCACTGTGTTACATGGCCTTTCCTTTTAACAACACTCAATAAACGTTTGGGAACTGAGAAGACTCAATTTTGAAGCTTTTCGCGTGGATTTTTTTCCCATTCTTGCTTGATTTACAACATAAGTTGTTCAACAGTCTGGGGTCTTCGTTGTTGTATTTTAGGCTTCATAATGCACCACACATGTTCAATGGGAGACAGGTCTAGACTACAGGCAGGCCAGTCTAGTACCTGCACTCTTTTACTATGAAGCCACGCTGTTGTAACACGTGGCTTGGCATTGTCTTGCTGAAATAAGCAGTATTAAAAGTATTTGTTCTGTGCAAAAACAAAAAAGAGGATATTTTAGGCATTACCTGTGCCGGATCGGTGTGGTTTTGGGCCGCCGGCAGCTTGCTATGCGCCCGCCTTGGCCCGGAATGACGATTGATTGCGGCGCCGCTGCCTTTGTAATCGGCTTAAGATGGATTTTGCATCTAAATCACTTTTTTTTTATTTATGTGGCCAAGTCTGGCCAATGCCATTTGGAGGCGGTATGACTGGTGATCCATCACACATTATCCTTCAGTGCGGCCATTAATATTGTAATGAGATGGCCCTTCAGTCAGCGCCAGGTGCGTGAAAATCTCAAAAGTGTGAGTCAACACAGAGATGGTGTTCTTCTCCCCCTCTGCTTGCAGCTTCCACAACAGCTTGCAAAGTAATTTATTTTCATTATTTTATTGTATTTTTTTTTTAAAACTTGCACTGTCCTTCCCTGACAGAGCTTGAAGCAGCGCCTGCCAATGGCACACATCTGCTGCCTCCAGAGGCACAAACATGCTCGCACCGCGCCACGTCAGGACTACTTCATCTCACTGGAGATGATGAAGCTGTCAGCGCCGCTGCATCACATCATTAACAGTCTCACGTAAAACCCTCAGAAAATCCCTTAAAACCCACAGTTTGGTTTTTAAACGGCTGCAGTTTGCAGCAATGATGCATAACATACGCTGCGTGTAATAGGAAGTATAAAGCATGTTGAATGCGGCATGAAAAAAATAGAGCAAGGAAGATAACTTAAACATGGAGCATGTATTATAAGGAGCACAGTTTAAATGTAGCATATTAAAATACATATAACATATTGTATGTAGCTTGAAGCATGTTGAATGTTTTATGCAATGTATCAATAGACACAGAATATTGTATGTAGCTTCAAGCATGTTGAATGTTTTATGTAATGTATCATTAAACACAGCATATTGTATGCAGCAAAGCATAAACAAGTTGAATGTAGCATGTAGAGTAAGGCATTAAACATATTGCATATTGGATGAACCCTATAGCATGTAGCATATAGCATAAACAATATGGTATAAAGCTTAAGGCATGTACAAACCCCGTTTCTATATGAGTTGGGAAATTGTGTTAGATGTAAATATAAACGGAATACAATGATTTGCAAATCCTTTTCAACCCATATTCAATTGAATGCACTACAAAGACAAGATATTTGATGTTCAAACTCATAAACTTTATTTATTTTTTTGCAAATAATAATTAACTTAGAATTTCATGGCTGCAACATGTGCCAAAGTAGTTGGGGAAGGGCTTGTTCACTACTGTGTTACATGGCCTTTCCTTTTAACAACACTCAGTAAACATTTGGGAACTGAGGAGACAATTTTTTAAAGCTTCTCAGGTGGAATTCTTTCCCATTCTTGCTTGATGTACAGCTTAAGTTGTTCAACAGTCCGGGGGTCTCCGTTGTGGTATTTTAGGCTTCTTAATGCGCCACACATTTTCAGTGGGAGACAGGTCTGGACTACAGGCAGGCCAGTCTAGTACCCGCACTCTTTTACTATGAAGCCACGTTGATGTAACACGTGGCTTGGCATTGTCTTGCTAAAATTAGCAGGGGCGTCCATGTAAACGTTGCTTGGATGGCAACATATGTTGCTCCAAAACCTGTATGTACCTTTCAGCATTAATGGTGCCTTCACAGATGTGTAAGTTACCCATGTCTTGGGCACTAATACACCCCCATACAATCACAGATGCTGGCTTTTCAACTTTGCGCCTATAACAATCCGGATGGTTCTTTTCCTCTTTGTTCCAGAGGACACAACGTCCACAGTTTCCAAAAACAATTTGAAATGTGGACTTGTCAGACCACAGAACACTTTTCTACTTTGTATCAGTCCATCTTAGATGAGCTCAGGCCCAGCAAAGCTGACGGCGTTTCTGGGTGTTGTTGATAAACGGTTTTCACCTTGCATAGGAGAGGTTTAACTTGCACTTACAGATGTAGCGACCAACTGTAGTTACTGACAGTGGGTTTCTGAAATGTTCCTGAGTCCATGTGGTGACATCCTTTACACACTGATGTCGCTTGTTGATGCAGTACAGCCTGAGGGATCGAAGGTCACGGGCTAAGCTGCTTACGTGCAGTGATTTCTCCTGATTCTCTGAACCCTTTGATGATATTACGGACCGTAGATGGTGAAATCCTTAATTTCCTTGCAATAGCTGGTTGAGAAAGGTTTTTCTTAAACTGTTCAACAATTTGCTCACGCATTTGTTGACAAAGTGGTGACCCTCGCCCCATCCTTGTTTGTGAATGACTGAGCATTTCATGGAATCTACTTGTATACCCAATCATGGCACCCACCTGTTCCCAATTTGCCTGTTCACCTGTGGGATGTTCCAAATAAGTGTTTGATGAGCATTCCTCAACTTTATCAGTATTTATTGCCACCTTTCCCAACTTCTTTGTCACGTTCTAAAGTTAATGATTATTTGCAAAAAAAAAAAAAAAATGTTTATCAGTTTGAACATCAAATATGTTGTCTTTGTAGCTTATTCAACTGAATAAGGGTTGAAAATGATTTGCAAATCATTGTGTTCCGTTTATATTTACATCCAACACAATTTCCCAACTCATATGGAAACGGGGTTTGTAAGTAAATAGATATAGTGTATAACGCTTAAGGTGTAGCAAAAAGTATAAAACATGTTGCATGTAGAATGTAGCATATTGCGTGTAGTTTGACACAAAGCATCCAACATGTTGACTGTAGCATGTAGCATATAAAAAAATACATGTAGCATAGTGCATGTGGCACGGAACATCAAATATGTTGACTGCAGCATGGAGCATAGAACATAACACACATAGTAAACAGCATGGAGCTTAAAGCATGCAGCACAAAGCATGGATCATGCTGATTTTGGCATTTGAAATATTGCATAAAGCAACCAACACATATTGCAATATTAGCTTGTGGCAGAGCAGATAGTACGTAGCAAGAAACATTTGAGCATAAATCAGGTCAAAGGACACGTCATTAGGTATGTAGCACGTGGCATTATGTTATGATCCGCTGCACGGATCATATTCTGTTTATGTTTTCAGTTCACTTGTGTTCTCAGCACCTGTTGAGTTTGTGTTTCTCAGTTGCCATGACGGCAGATTATAGTCACCTGCCTCTGGTTAGTGTTCCGGACGCGCACCTGTTGCCCGGGCACTAATCAGAGGGCTATTTAGTTTACGTGCTGGCCTCACTCGGTCTGTTGGTCTTGTTTGCTCCCATGCAACAAGTTACGCTCTTTGTTACGCTCATAGTCTGCATTTTGATATTAGCATCTTTTGGCTACCCTTTTGTTTTCCGTGCCGTGGGCACTGCGCAGCATATTTTGTTCTGCAACTAGAATAAATCATTTATTCTCACCTGCAAGCCGCTTCCTGACATCCCTCTGCATCTTGAAAAGATGACCTCCGGCATCACAATGCCACGCAAGCGTAACACATTAGCCTGTAAGACCATACATAAAGCTGACTATCCAAAGATAGCATAACGTGATCCCCTCAGTAATTGATTACCTTCTAAAGCAGGAGTCGGCAACCCAAAATGTTGCAAGAGCCATATTGGACCAAAAATACAAAAATAAAATGTGTCTGGAGCCGCAAACAATTAAAAGCCTTCTATAAGTGATATAATGAATTCAGCACATGATATAAGTGTCTTTATTAGCTATATTAGCCTACTATCAAAATGACTATATGTCGCAGGCTGACACAAATCATCGTTGACAAAAATGTTGAAACGTAATATTTATTCCACACATTTTTACAATATTAGAAAACATTAGTAAAACGGAGGCTTCTCAGGGGGTGAGATAACTCCTCTAAATGGCTGTCTTAGAATGGCCAAAGTTATAGATGTGTGTGTCCAAGTTAAAAGACATGGCAGGCTGTCTTCTTCTAATGGATTTATAACAATCTTTGCTGTGGTCTAAAACAGCACACAAACCACTATCAGAAATGCAGCCAATATTACATACAGATAAGGAGTCAAGAGACATGCACATATAAATAAAATACACAGAGGTCTTAAGTAAAGGAAATTAAATGAGCTCAAATATACCTACAAGTGAGGCATAATGATGCAATATGTACATGAAAATAGCCTAAATAGCATGCTAGCATCGATTAGCTTGCAGTCATGCACTGACCAAATATGCTTGATTATCACTCCACACAAGTCAAAAACCTCAACAAAGTTCACCTTTGTGCATTCACACACAGCATAAAACGTTTGGTGGACAAAATGAAAAAAAGTGTCGGAGAAAGTTGCACCTTTAAACAAACTATGGTAAGTTCAAGGACCGCCAAAATTAGTAGGACAAAACGGCGCTCGCATCAGGGAATCATGTTTAATACAAACAGTGGGATTTCTAACAATTAGGAAGGTTTGTGTCATGTTTGTCCTCCTACAGAAACTATATTAAAATAAAAATATTATTTTCCCCCATCTTTTTCTATTTTCATACATTTTTGAAAAAGCTCCTGGGAGCCACTAGGGCTCTCGAGTCGCAGGTTCCAGACCCCCGTTCTTAAAGTTTGCTTTATAAAATCATATGGCATAAAACAAAAAGCATTGTCCCTGGTTGCGGGTGTACCTAATAAAGTGGCCAGTGCGTCTACACAGTATGTGTGCCCCAGAAGCTGTGACAACTCGGGGTAAAAGCCGTCCAAAACATCTGTCCGCATGTTTTTAGGCGTCAGAGATGCAGCAGAAAGATCTCAGCGGGCGCTCCACACATTGATTGGAGCATCGAGGATGCCACCAATCATCTTGTCACTGTGTCACACACTTGTACGCCACCCCCCCGCTGCCTAACTTAGCTTGCAGCCGCAGGGCCAGAGGACACAACAACAACAACAACAACACATTGAAGACAATATAAGAGAGAATGATGACTTCACTACAGTCGTGCAGATGGATTTCAGCACCTTGGACAGCGGCACCAACCTAATGGATTTAACTACATAATAAAACAAAATCAATCTAAAATGTTTTACATGTTAATTAAAAAAAAAATATATATATAAATAGGGATAAATATAACATTTATTTACCCTTCTTATTGAATTATTTACAATTTTTTCGCACTACTTTCTTATTTTTGCGCTTTATCAGCAGAAAAAATTAAAAAAATCATATAAAAAATCCTTAGTTGTTGCATTGTTGGCACATTTTCTTTAATGATACTTATACATTTTTGTATTTGACTGACACATTTATAATATGAATGGTTTATGAATAGGTGAACAAAATAACGCTAATTGCTGTTGAAAATGTTTGAATCTTACAATAAGAGTTGGTTCAATATTTGGTAAATAAAGTTAAAGTTAAAGTACCAATCGACGTCCCACTGGGGTGAGTTTTTCCTTGCCCTTATGTGGGCTCTGTACCGAGGATGTCGTTGGGGCTTGTGCAGCCCTTTGAGACACTTGTGATTTAGGGCTATATAAATAAACATTGATTGATTGATTGATTGATAGTCACAAACACTAGGTGTGGTGAAATTACCCTCTGCATTTGACCCATCCCCTTGTGCCACACCCTTGGAGGTGAGGGGAGCAGTGAGCAGCAGCGGTGGCCGCGCTCGGGAATCATTTTGGTGATTTAAACCCCAATTCTAACCCTTGATGCTGAGTACCAAGCAGGGAGGTAATGGGTCCCATGTTTATAGTCTTTGGTATGACTCAACCGGGGTTTGAACTCACGACCTACCGATCTCAGGGCGGACACTCAAAACATCACTTACTGTACAATGTCTGCTGTCATTAGGATGCTGACTGCTGGGCTGGAAATGGGCCACAAGGCCTCTGAGCAGTGATCACATTCAATGTTCTTATTTGATTACTTATAGCAGGTCGAAACATCATATTAACTCACTATTGAAAAAATTTATGAAAAAAAATAATAAAGAATATAACATATAAATAATCAATAGTCAATGGACAAATCCTGATTATAATAGAATGTCTTTATTGTAATGTGGTACCCCAGAATTGGAACCCCTTAATTCTTAAAAAAAGTATTAAAATGCAATGAATATAAAAATACAGTATTATCATCACCAGAGGTTAATTTTATTTTACACTTGTGTGACAGTTCATGTTTGATTTAAATATTAAAGCCGCTCACTTCTTTTTACACTTACACGACGATTAAGAATGTTGAGATGGGACTTTAAACATTATTTTATTTATGTTACTTTCAACGGGGGAATTTTATTTTGAAATCCCAACGAATCAAATCTAATCTTACCTAATCGATGATGGTACCAGTTAATTGATGTATTGTATGAACCCGGAAAAAAGGAAACTTTCTTGTAAAGAATAAAATATAAGTAAAGAATGGACAAAATTAGATTTGTTGTAGTTAGGTGGTTCATATTGTAACATAAAACTGAAACAAAACACAACGATAGCCTTAAAAATTCAAATTTCAGTAACGTTTTGGTAAAAGGCAACGGTAATTTGAGGATACAGCAACGAACAGATGTTTAGGATTGAGTCCAACATCTGGTGTGTGTGTGCGCTCAGAAAGTACTCGACTAATTTAAATGAGGATGTTTAAAAATAAGCACTAAGCTGGGTTGTATTTTAGCCAGCGTGTGCGCTGAGTGGAATAGATTGCATTCCCCCCCCAGAAAAAAACCCTTTTGTTCCCATTATTCCAATTTTGGAATAAGGATATAATATAAAAAAAAGTAAAAAAAAGTGAAGCGCTCTGAATACTTGCCGGATGCACTGCATCGTCGTCGCCTCATCTACAAGTCGTCAGATGTGCAACGAGCGATACAACCCAGGAGTTATATCCCTTAATTGACAATTAAGAGCACTCTCGTCCTCTCAGGCTGATGCTTTTTCTATTAGCGCAGTGGCGGCGTAACGGTTTGGGCTTGAAGAGAGCGACCTCCGCCACTCCCCCTCCCCCCCCCCCCCCCCCCCCATATAAAAACGTTTCATTAAATAGTTATTATCTCGCACTGCAATTTCAACTTTCATATCCGCGAGAGACAACGTGATTATACTCATGTGGACAAAAGTATTAGGTCATCTACATAAAGTGCTATAAGCTTCCAGGTTAATTAAATTTATGTAAACATTTTAAATGTATGGTCAACACCAAGGTATCCCACGGGGCATCTTGCAGGACTTTATGATCTTGTCGATGTATATGCAGGGGCGGACTGGCCATATAGGGACCAATGGGATTTTTCCTGGAGGACTGCTGACTCAGCTCATTAGTGCAAAAGAACTATCCGACTCATCACGAAATGTATGTGTTTAAAGGAAAGATTGCTAAACTGCGCAATGAAGTATGAAGCTCATAAGCTGTACCACGAATAAAAACGTGCGCCATATGTCATGTAGTATAGTATACTATAGTAGCTTAATGAATTTAGGACTAAGTATAAAACAGGAAGGACCACAAGGAAGCATACAACATGTGATATCATATAGTGTGGAGTGTATAATACAGGCCTGGGCAATTATTTTGACTCGGGGGCCCACATTTAGAGAACAAAATGTGTCTGGGGGGCAGTATATCTGATTTTTAGGAACCTCACAATAATGTTGGATTGAATGCTAAAACATTATGAAATTAAAAAGCAGAATGGAATTTTTTTTTTTTTTTTTTTACTGAATGACACACCCAGAATGTACATGAAAATAAAGAATGTGGGAATTTACAATATTAACTATGAACGATAAAACACTGAAAAATGACAACATATGAACGTCACACCCGCTCTCGATCAACATATTTTACAATCAAGCGAAACGCAACAAAAATGCAACAAACAGCTAAATATGTCCGTGAAGGGTAAAAAAAAAAACCCCACCTACTATCTGATATATCTGATACATCATTAAGCTTTAAAACTTTGTTTACAAATCTCCTTCCTCGTCTGGCCCTGACACCCGCATTTCAGGCTGGCCGCTCTGGAAACACTGCTTGGTGCCTCGTCTGAGCTGATATGACTTAGATTACCATAGTAACTAGTATATCATGCAAAAGCGCAGATTCCAACTATTAAAATAAATTGTATAGTTCAAGACTTACGGTAATTTAAAAACATCACTGCACATCATAATGGCAGCTAGAGTTTCGATCTTAAAGATCTAAAAAAAATATTTGGGAATGTCCGGCGGGCCCCCGGGCCTTAATTTGCCCAGGTGTGGTATAGTATGTAGCATAAGTAGCATCAAGCATATAGAAGTAACCATATAACATGATGAAAGTAGCATAAAGTATGTGTTACAAAGTATGTAGGATAACCAATACCACAAAAATACTGTAGCAAAAAGCATTAAAAAAAAACTTTTGTCATGCCTGAATCATATAGCATGTACAAGGTAGCATATCATATGTAGCACATAGCATATAGCGTAGAACATATAGGATAAGTGCATACAATGTTTCATAAAGCGTATAGCGGAATAACATATGTAGCATGTAGCAGTAGCATATTGGAAGTAGCATAGGAAAAGTGTATGTTGTACGTGGCATGAACCATAACATAGGTGGAACGTATCAAACGCATACAAAGAATGTTGCCTCAACATACAGCTTGTACGAGGAAGCACGGAGCACGTAGCATGAAACATAGCGATCATAGCGTAGAAAGAGCATGAAACATGATGTCTAAAGCAGAGATAGCATGTAAGACAAATAGCATGTAGCATGAAGCATAACACAGCTAGTATGGAGCAAAAACACTTGGCATGTAGACAAACGCATATATATATTTATATATATATACCTATACATATATATATATATATATATATATATATATATATATATATATATATATATATATATATATATATATATATATATATATATACACACATATATACACTTATATACCTATACATATATATATAAATATATACATATACATATATATACATATATATATATATATATATATATATATATATATATATATATATATATATATATATATATATATATATATATATATATATATATATATATATATATATATATATATATATATATATATATGTATGTGTGGGGAAAAAATCACAAGACTATTTCATCTCTACAGGCCTGTTTCATGAGGGGGGTACCCTCAATCGTCAGGAGATCTCCTGACGATTGAGGGTACCCCCCTCATGAAACAGGCCTGTAGAGATGAAATAGTCTTGTGATTTTTTTCCCCACACATACATATATTGCGCTCTACTACGGTATCGAGCACTATTTTTTGGATAACCTTATTAAGACATATATATATATATATATATATATATATATATATATGCACATATATATTTTTGTACATATATGTACACATTTATATATATATACACACATATATACATATACTTATATATACATATATATGTATATATATGTATGAAAGCATATATATAGCATGTAAGACACAAAAAACATATAGAATGTAGCATGTAGCGTGTAGAAGAAACCATGTAGAATGAAGTGTGACACTGGTAGCATATTGCAAAAAGCCTGATACATGTTGACGAAAGCATACATATAGCATGGAAGATGACACATAAATCATGTTGAATGTAGCATGTAGAAGAAACCATGTAGCATAAAGGATAACACAGGTAGCACGTTGCAAAAAGCATGATACATGTTGACGAAAGCATACATACAGCATGTAAGACGACATAAAACATAGAGAATGTAGCATGGAGCATGTAGCACTTAGAAGAAACCATGTAGCATGAAGCGTAACACAGGTAGCATGTTGCAAAACAGCCTGATACATGTTGACGAAAGCATACATATAGCATGTAAGACGACATAAAACATAGAGAATGTAGCATGGAGCATGTAGCACTTAGAAGAAACCATGTAGCATGAAGCGTAACACAGGTAGCATGTTGCAAAACAGCCTGATACATGTTGACTAAAGCATACATATAGCATGTAAGACAAGGCATAAATCATGTTGAATATAGCAGGTAGAAGAAACCATTCGGCTTATAGCATAACACAGACAGCATGTTGCAAAAAGCATGATACATGTTGACGAAAGCATACATATAGCATGTAAGACGAGGCATAAATCATGTTGAATGTAGCATGTAGAAGAAACCATGTGTCTTAAAGCATAACACAGGTAGCACGTTGCAAAAAGCATGATATATGTTGACGAAAGCATACATATAGCATGTAAGACGACATAAAATATAGAGAATGTAGCATGGAGCATGTAGCACTTAGAAGAAACCATGTAGCATGAAGTGTGACACCGGTAGCATGTTGCAAAAAAGCCTGATACATGTTGACGAAAGCATACATATAGCATGTAAGACGAGGCATAAATCATGTTGATTGTAGCATGTAGAAGAAACCATGTAGCATAAAGCATAACACAGGTAGCACGTTGCAAAAAGCATGATACATGTTGACGAAAGCATATATATAGCATGGAAGACGACATAAAACATGTTGAATGTAGCATCTAACGTGGAGCATGTAGCATGAAATATGTAGAAGACAGCATTTAGCATGAAATATGTAGAAGACAGCATGTAGCACGAAGCATAAGACAGGTAGCATGTGGCAAAAAGCATGATACATGTTGACGAAAGCATACATATAGCATGTAAGACGACATAAAACAGAGAATGTAGCATGGAGCATGTAGCACTTAGAACAAACCATGTAGCATGAAGTGTGACACCGGTAGCATGTTGCAAAAAAGCCTGATACATGTTGACGAAAGCATACATATAGCATGTAAGACGAGGCATAAATCATGTTGAATGTAGCATGTAGAAGAAACCATGTAGCATAAAGCATAACACAGGTAGCACGTTGCAAAAAGCATGATACATGTTGACGAAAGCATACATATAGCATGGAAGATGACATAAAACATGTTGAATGTAGCATCTAACGTTGAGCATGTAGCATGAAATATGTAGAAGACAGCATGTAGCATGAAATATGTAGAAGAAACCATGTAGCATGAAGCATAAGACAGGTAGCATGTGGCAAAAAGCATGATACATGTTGAGGAGAGCATACATATACCGTAACATGTAAGACGACATATAAAATATTTAGAATGTAGCATGTAGAAGAAACGACATAGCATGAAGCATAAAACAGGTAGCATGTGGCAACAAAGCATGATACATGTTGACGAAAGCATACATATAACATGTAAGACGACACATAAATCATGTTGAATGTAGCATGTAGAAGAAACATATAGCATGAAGCATAAAACAGGTAGCATGTGGCAAAAAAGCATGGTACATATTGACGAAAGCATACATATAACATGTAAGATGACATATAAAACATGTTGCATGTCGCATGACATATGTAGAAGACAGCATGTAGCATGAAGCATAAGATAGGTAGCATGTGGCAAAAAGCATGATACATGTTAACGAAAGCATACATAGAACAAATAAGACAACATATAAAACATGTTGAACAAAGTATCTACTGTGGAGCATGTGGCATTTAGAATAAACCATGTAGCATGAAGCATAACACAGGTAGCATGTTGCAAAAAACATGATACATGTTGACAAAGACATAAACATGTTAAATATAGCATCTAACGTAGAGAATGACATATGTAGAAGACAGCATGTAGCATGAAGCATAACACAGGTAGCATTTTGCAAAAAGTCTAATAAATGTTGACGAAAGCATACATATGGCATGTAAGGCGACATAAAATATATGGAATGTAGCATGGAGCATGTAGCACGTAGAGGAAACCATGTAGGTTGAAGTGTAACACCGGTAGCATGTTGCAAAAAGCCTGATACATGTTGACGCAAGCATACATATAGCATGTAGGACGACACATAAAGCATGTTGAATGTAGCATGTAGAAGAAACCATATAGCATGAAGCATAACACAGGTAGCATGTGGCAAAAAGTATGATACAAGTTGACGAAAGCATACATAGAACATGTAAGACGACATATAAAACATATAAAATGTAGCATGGAGCATGTAGCAGGTAGAGGAAACCATGTAGATTGAAGTGTAACACCGGTAGCATGTTGCAAAAAGCCTGATACATGTTGACGAAAGCATACATATAGCATGTAAGACGACATATAAAATGTACATATGTAGCATGACATACAGTATGTAGAAGATAGCATGTAGCATGAAGCATAACACAGGTAGCAAGTTGCAAAAAGCCTGATATATGTTGACGAAAGCATACATATAGCATGTAAGACTACATATAAAATGTACATATGTAGCATGGAGCATGTAGCATGACATACAGTATGTAGAAGATAGCATTTAGCATTAAGCATAACACAGGTAGCAAGTTGCAAAAAGCATGATAGATGTTGACAAAAGCATACATATAGCATGTAAGACGATATATAAAATGTACATATGTAGCATGGAGCATGTAGCATGACATACAGTATGTAGAAGATAGCATGTAGCATGAAGCATAAAACAGGTAGCATGTTGCAAAAAGCATGATAGATGTTGACGAAAGCATACATATAGCATGTAAGACAACATATAAAATGTACATAAGTATCATGTAGCATGACAGACAGCATGTAGAAGACATCATGTAGCTTGAACATGAACATGAACATACAGGTAGCAAGTTGCAAAAAGCCTGATACATGTTGATGAAAACATACATATACTGTAGCATGTAAGACAACATATAAAATGTACATATGTAGCATGGAGCATGTAGCATGACATACAGTATGTAGAAGATAGCATGTAGCATGAAGCATAACACAGGTAGCATGTTGCAAAAAGCCTGATACATGTTGACGAAATCATACATATAGCAGGTAAGAAGACATATAAACCATGTTGAATGTAGCATGTACAGCACGCAGCATACAGTATGTAGCCTCCCTTCTTGACGCCTTAAAAGCTCTGCTAGACAATGAGTTGACAGCCCCTTGATTAGCTCATTGGCTATCGCAGCTCGGGCTCCCGTTACATCCATCCATCCATTTTCTACCGCTTATTCCCTTTTTTTGGAGTCGCGGGGGGCGCTGGAGCCTATCTCATCTACAATCGGGCTCCCGTTACATAAGGAGCAATATTTTTGCAAGAAGAAAGTAGCTCAAAGCAATCAAAAATGGCCATCAGTGCTTCACCCAAACAGCAGACTAAGACCTCAGCCAAGAAGAAGAAGACCACGGCGACTCACCCAAAGGTTGTCCGGCGATGACGCGGGTGTTCTCGCCGGCCACGGCCGCCCGGGCGTTCCTCTCAGCCAGGTACTGTACGAAGGCGTAGCCCTTGTGCACGGAGCAGCCCACGATCTTGCCGTACTTGGCGAAGATGACCTCGATGTCGGTCTTCTTGACGATGGCCGTGTTGAGGTTGCCGATGAAGACTCTGGAGTTGAGCGAGCGCGGGTCATTCTTGTTGGTCACGTTGCTGGTCTGGGTTTTACCAGTCATCCTCCACCTGGCGCACTCCTGGGACACACACAGTTGTTATTCTTTGGGTCATGTCGAGCTGTAATGGTTAGTAAAAACACATATTTTGTCCACACTGCACTTCAAAATGACCAATTCAATTCTTCTACTCAAACAGATGAACTGTATCTTTAGCGCGTTTATAGCCGAATCACGGCCAAATTTGGTACCCACCTTTGGGGGACCGTCAAGCACGGGTGTATAAAATATAAGCAAGATTGGTAAAAGAACATGACACCAAAACTATCCTATTGCACAAGTATTTCCAAAGTTGAATGTTTTATTAAACAACAATTTTAAGAAAACCAATTCTACGCGATTTTGTTGATTTGCGTCTTATTAGAGCAGCATCTGAGTGGCTACATTAGCCGTGAGCCTCGACATGTTGATGTAAGATGGCAAAACGATACCAAAAAACACACGAGTACACACTTTCTTCATTAAAATCACACATAAATGTAAAATAGACTCGTTGAAAAAGATGGGATTTTAGTAACAAATCTGTCCATTTGTAATGTTGTATATAATATATATATATATATATATATATATATATATATATATATATATATACAATATATATATATATTTATATATATGTATATATATGTATATATATGTATATATACATATATATACATATATACAAACACGATTATACACACATATATATATACACATCTATATATACAGTAGACATACAGTATATATACATACATATATACACATATACACATATACACATATACACATACAGTATATGTACACACACATATATATATATATACATACATACATATATATATATATAAACACACATATATACAGTACACACATATATGTATATGCATATATGTATATATATACACATACATATATATGTATGTGTATATATATACATGTATATATATATACATATATATACACACATATACATATGTATATATATACATATAGGGTATATATACATATATATATATACATACAGTATACATATATACATATACATATATATATACATATATATATACACATATACATATATACACATATATATACATTTATACATATATATGTATATATACACATACAATATATATGTATATATATGCATTAATATACACATATATATATATAGAAATGTGTATATGTGTGTGTGTATATAAATATGTATATATATATATATATATATACACATATATATGTGTGTTTATGTGTATATGTATAGATGTGTGTATATATATATATATATATATATATATATATATATAATTTGTTTATTCAGAAATTAGTGTTTTCATGAATAGAAATCACACATAAATGTCAATGAAACTTGGTGAAAAAGAGGGCATTTTAGTACTAATTATGTCCACTTGTAATGTTTTTATTTAAAAAAATACCATTTATTTAACAATTTGTGTTTTCATGATAAAGAAAATCACGCATGAATGCAAAAGAGACTTGGTAAAAAAAGATGACTTTTTAGTACTAAATCTGTCCACTTCCATCCATCCATTTTCGTGGGGGTGCTAAATCTAGTACTAAAGTACTAAATCTGTCCGCTTGTAATGTTTTTATTTAAAAAAAAAAAAAAAATCCCATTTGTTTATTCAGAAATTAGTGTTTTCAATAAAAATCACACATACATTTAAAAGAGACATTTTAGTACTAAATCTTTCCATTTTTAAAGTTTTAATTAAAAATAATTTTTATTCATTTCACAAATTATGTTTTTTTTATTATAACATCGCACATAAATGTAAGAAAAACTTGGTGAAAAAATAAATTTTAGTACATTTGTCCATTATTTACGTTTTTATTAAAAAAACATTTTTTATTTATTTAACAAATTGTGTTTTTTTTAATTATAAAACCACACATAAATGCAAAAGAGACTTGGTGAAAAACTGACACATTAGAAGTAAATTTGTCCAAGAGTAGTGTTTTTACGACAGGAAAATAAAACTAATTGGACATACCTGTTTTTATGTTACCCGGACGACGCTCGCTATCTAAATTTAGAGCGCAGACTTTGTTTTAAAGCTCTTTTTCTTCTACAGGCTTCACCTCAGGCACATTTTAGCATGCTTGAAATGCTAATAACAGATGGCTGAGTGGGAGACATTTTTTTTTTTGGATGCGGGGGTGTCACAACAGTTTCTCCCCAACCACGCTAGCTGTCAGCGGGAGCACTTTGTCGTCTCGCCGCTTAGCCGCATTGTCGCGTACTTAATGGCCCTCGCGGGCCTGCAGTCTCATTTGCTTGCCGCTTTTATTCTGACTTTTTTTTTTTGGTGCCGCTATTAAGTCATCACACGCACTTATCCACCATACACGTCCTCCCCTGCAGTTGTTTCACATTTGCATATCCCAAATATTGTCAGGGGAAAAAAAATCATAAGCTAGAGAGCTATCATACGTAACCATGGCCATGAAGGAACACAGCTATTTTATATTTGCATTTAAAACCCTTCAAAAATTTTATAAAAATAGTCAATTTTTACATTTTGTATCACTATACTTTTCAGACATTTTTGGAGGGTTGTTTAGAGTTTGTCACAAATTCAGTAAGCAAGATATTAGCATTTTAGTTATCATTCAACATTTAGGGCAATTACAAAAACCAATAGTTTAAAAACATGCATTTATTTGACTGAGTATTTACAAAACCCAAAACCAGTGAAGTTGGCACGTTGTGTAATTCGTAAATAAAAAGAGAATACAATGATTTTCAAATCCTTTTCAACCTATATTCAATTGAATTGACTACAAAAACAAGATATTTAATGTTCGAACTGAGAAACTTAATTTTTTTGCAAATAATCATTAACTTAGAATTTAATGGCAGCAAAAAGTTGGCACAGGGGCATTTTTACCACTGTGCTACATGGCCTTTCCTTTTAAAAACACTCAGTAAACGTTTAGGAACTGAGGAGACACATTTTTGAAGCTTTTCAGGTGGAATTCTTTCCCATTCTTGCTTGATGTACAGCTTAAGTTGTTCAACAGTCCGAGGTCTCCGTTGTGGTATTTTAGGCTTCATAATGCGCCACACATTTTCAATGGGAGACAGGTGTGGACTACAGGCAAGCCAGTCTAGTACCTGCACTCTTTTACTATGAAGCCACGTTGATGTAACACGTGGCTTGGCATTGTCTTGCTGAAATAAGCAGGGGCGTCCATGATAACGTTGCTTGGATGGCAACATATGTTGCTCCAGAACCTGTATGAACCTTTCAGCATTAATGATGCCTTCACAGATGTGTAAGTTACCCATGCCTTGGGCACTAATACACCCCCATACCATCACAGATGCTGGCTTTTGAACTTTGCGCCTATAACAATCCGGATGGTTCTTTTCCTCTTTGGTCCGGAGGACACGACGTCCACAGTTTCCAAAAACAATTTGAAATGTGGACTCGTCAGACCACAGAAGACTTTTCCCCTTTGCATCAGTCCATCTTAGATGAGCTCGGGCCCAGCAAAGCCAGCGGCGTTTCTGGGTGTTGTTGATAAATGGCTTTGGCTTTGAGTTTTAACTTGCACTTACATATGCAGCGACAAACTGTAGTTACTGACAGTGGTTTTTTGAAGTGTTGCTGAGCCCATGTGGTGATATCCTTTACACACTGATGTCGTTTTTTGATGCAGTACCGCCTGAGGGACCAAAGGTCACAGGCAGTGATATGTCCAGATTATCTGAACCTTTTGATGATATTACGGACCGTAGATGGCAAAATCCCTAAATTCCTTGCAATAGCTCGTTGAGAAATGTTGTTCTTAAACTGTTCGACAATTTGCTCACGCATTTGTTCAGAAAGTGGTGACCCTCCCCATCCTTGTTTGTGAATTACTGAGCATTTAATGGAAGCTGCTTTTATACCCAATCATGGCACCCACCTGTTCCCAATTAGCCTGTTCACCTGTGTGATGTTCCAAATAAGTGTTTGATGAGCATTCCTCAACTTTCTCAGTCTTTTTTGCCACTTGTGCCAGCTTTTTTGAAACATGTTGCAGGCATCAAAGTTCAAATTTGCAAAAAATAACAACGTTTTCCAGTTGGAACATGAAATATCTTATCTTTTCAGTCTGTTCAATTGAATATAGGTTGAAACGGATTTAAAAATCATTGTATTTTGTTTTTATTTATGATTTACACGACGTGCCAACTTCACTGGTTTTGGGTTTTGTAGATTCTGGAAATAAAAGACATGTTAATCAGCCGGATACACAACAAAAGTAAATGTTTGTCTTAGTTTTGCTAAAGCTAAACACAATAGTTAGCACTTTCAATTGAATGAAATTCAGGGCAATTATACAAAAAAAGAAATCGTAAACTGAGATAATACGCATGAATTTGAAGCAGAATATTTAAATGTTGGAATAAAAACATGTAAAATAAATATTTGTACTACTTTTGGCTAATTGCAAGCGCTAAACCAAAAATGATACAACCAAGGAACAATTTATGGAATCGCCAGACTTGGCGGATTTTCATTCAGTTTGTTTTCATTGATAACAGACACGACACACAACTGTAGTCATTTCAAATGGCAACTTTCTGGCTTCAAGAAACAGTAAAATAAAAATAAAAAGTCCGTAACAGTTCCATTCTTAGATCAAACAGAATTAAAAACATATGGAATCATTTAATTCTGGAGAACAATAATTATGGAATCAGCCTGTAAATTTAGCTAACACTTGCATCAGATTAAATCTGTTCATCAGACTGCCTTTAAAAAAATGAGTGTTCAAACCCTTGAGAGCTGTTGCAGCAGGTGAATTGACATGAATCATTGCAAATGCCACAATGGAGAGGATTATCAAACTTCATCAAGAAGGTAAATCGTCACGCAATGTTGCAAAAGATGTTGATTGTTCACAGTCAGCTGTGCGTAAAATTTGGACCAAGTACAAACCACTTGGGAAGGTTGTAAAAGGCAAACATACTGGTAGACCAGGGGTCTGCAACCCGCGGCTCCGGAGCCGCATGCGGCTTTTTGACCACTCTGATACGGCTCAGCTGCATACTTGCCGACCCTCCCGATTTTCCCGGGAGACTTCCGGATTTCAGTGCCTCTCCCAGAAATCTCCCGGGGCAAATATTCTCAGATTTTCACCCAAACAACAATAATAAGGGCGTGCCGTGATGGCACAGCATTTAGCGCCCTCTACAACCTGTACAAACAGCGTGCCAGCCCAGCCACATGTTGCATGCAGCTTCTGCTTGCACACGTAAGTGACAGCAAGGCATACTTGGTCAACAGCCATACAGGTCACACTGAGGGTGGCCGTACAAACAACTTTAATACTGTTACAAATATGCGCCACACTGTGAACCCACACCAAACAAGAATGACAAACACATTTCGGGAGAACATCCGCACCGTAACACAAAATAAACACAACAGAACAAATACCCAGAATCCCATGCATCCCTAACTCTTCCGGGCTACATTATACACCCCTGGTTTATACATAGCACAAAGCAAAAAAAAACTTTGTATGCAGTGTTATTTCATTCTAAATTTCAAAAGAGTTTTGTGGCTCCCATTGTTTTCTTTATTTTGTGAAACTGGTCAAAATGGCTCTTTGAGTGGTAAAGGTTGCCGACCCCTGTGGTAGACCAAGGAAAACATCAAAGCGTCAAGACAGAAAAGTTCAAGTAATATGTCTTGAAAAGTGAAAATGCCATCTGTGACCAAACTGTAAGAAAGCCCCAAAAAGAAACGGGATTTAAATACAGAAAAGCTAAACGAAAGCCGTCATTAACTATAGAGGTTAATTTGCAACTTTTTTACGAAAGCGTTTTTTTGACACTGAATTTATGGAACTGAATTTTCTGTGTTTGAATTTTGAGAACCGTTTTTCTTTTTTTTTTTTACAACAAATTATGCAAACAATTTTATTTAATAAAATGTGTTAGCAAAATGCGTCAATTTAAAAAATTCAGTGTAAAAAAATCAGGGTTTAAAAATTCAGTGTAAAAAATTCCAGTGTTTAAAAATTCGGTGTAAAAAAATTAATGTGAAATGTTTGCGTTTTGCTTACTCAGACACTCCGAATGTACATGAAAATACAGAATGTGGGATTTACAATATTAACTATGAACAATAAAACACTGAATATTGAGAATATATGACCGTTGCTCCTCTACTACCCAGACCACCTCCTTGGTCGACATATTTTATAATCAAGCAAGAGCAACAAAGATCCAACAAACACGCAAAGGGTAAAGAACATCCACATATTCGATATAATATTACTGTTCTGCAAAACTCTGCCCCACTCTATTCATGCCTGGTCTGCATGCAGTGTCAAAAAAAAGCTTTGGTAATGAAGACACAAATTAACCTCCATGTTAACACATAAAGAGCAAAAAAACAAGGTTCAAATGGGCTAAGAAACAGCAATGATGGACTATGGATGCCTGGATGAAAGTCACATTCAGTGATAAATCTTCAATCTGCATTGGGCAAGGTGATGATGCTGGAACTTCTGTTTGGTGCCATTCCAATGAGATTCATGAAGACGACTGCCTGAAGAAAACATGCACCTTTCCACAGTCATTGATGATACCGGGTAATAATGGTTGTCACTACATCTTCAATAAGATTGACATTTTGGACACATTTTTTAATTCCATCGATGGAAAGGCTGTTTGGGGATGAGGACATCAATTTTCAAGATGATTATGCATCTTGCCATAGAGCAAAAAGTGTAAAAACCTTCCTTGAAGATAGATATAAGGTCAATATCATAGCCCGCACACAATCCGTAATTTCAATCCAATATAAAATGTGTGTTGGAAATGAAAGAAAATGGTGGATGACAAGACTCCAACCTGCAAAGCGGACCTGACAACAGCAACAGTTGTAGAAAGATTGATGACGAGTTCTGTTTGTCACTCGTTAAGTCCATGCAGCAGAGACTGCAAGCTGTTATAAAAGCCAGAGGTGGTGCAACAAAATACTAGTGGTGTGTTGTAGTGTTTTTTACTCAGAATTGGGTGAGTTCATAATTTTTTTTACTCTGATCTAAAAATGAAACTGTTACTGACCACCACAATTTCTATTATTGCTTTCTTTCAGTGTTTCTTAAAGCCAGAAAGTTGCCATTCTTAATGACTATAGTTGTGTGTCATGTCTTTAATCAGATTTTTTTCAAAATTCAAAAATTTAATGAATATTCTCCAAGGCTGGTGATTCCATCATTTATTTTTTTTGCCAGGGGTTGTAGTTTTGGTACAAATCCACCTGAGAACAGCTTGCTCTGAAGTATATATATTTTTTTGTCAGACTTACACATTTCTGAAAAAAGTGGCTGTTATGCATAAGTTCTCAAGAGGATATGTACTGTAACTATAGTTTGTGTTTAGCTTTAGCATTAGTAGTTAACCAAAACTAGTACAAATATATTTTTTAACATGTTTTATTACAATATTGAAATATTTTAATAACAAATATTTATGCATTTTATATAAATATTATTTATATAAATATTATAATAAGTATACATATTTTCACAATGCTGAATAAAAGATTTAAACATATTTTTTAATGACTATCATAAACACTTTAAATAAACATTACAGTATTTGGAACATTTGTATAGATTAATGTTGTTTTTGAGATTTTACGCACACACACACACACACACACACACACACACACACACACACACACACACACACACACACACACACACACACACACACACACACACACACACACACACACTGAACAAAAACATAAACACATCGCTATTGTTTTTGTTCCCATTTTACATGAGTTGAACTCAAAGATCTAAAACTTTTACTATACCTGTATACAAATATTGTTCACAAATCCGTCTAAATCTGTGTTAGTGAGCATTTCTTCTTTGCCAAGATAATTCATCTCACCTTACAGGTGTGGCATTTCAAGATGCTGATTAAACAGCATGATCATTGCACAGATGTGCCTTAGGCTGCCCACAATAAAAGGCCACTCTGAAATGTGCAGTTTTATCACACAGCACAAAGCCACAGATGTTGCAAGTTTTGAGGAAGCATGCAGTTGGCATGCTGACTGCAGGAATGTCCACCAGAGCTGTTGCCCGTGATTTGTATATTCATTTCTCTACCATAAGCCGTCTTCAAAAGCATTTCAGAGAATTTGGCAGTACATCCAACCGGCCTCACAACCGCAGACCACGTGTAACAACACCGGCCCAGGACCTCCACATCCAGCAGGTGCACCTCCATGATTGTCTGAGGCCAGCCACCAAGACAGCTGCTGCAACAATTGGTTTGCACACCCTAATAATTTCTGCACAAACTGTGAGAAACCGTCTCAGGGAAGCTCATATGCATGCTCGTTGTCCTCATTGGCGTCTCAACCTGCTGCAGTTCGTCGTCATAAGTGGGCAAATGCTCACATTCGATGGCGTCTGGCATGTTGGAGGTGTGTTCTTTTCACGGATGAATCTTGTTTTTTACTGTTCAGGGCAGATGGCGGACAGTGTGTGTGGTGTCGTGTGGGAGAGCAGTTTGCTGATGTCAACATTGTGAATGGAGTGGCCCATGGTGGGGGTGGGGTTATGGTATAGGCAGGTGTATTTTATAGACAACGAACGCAAGTGCATTTTATTGATGGCATTTTGAATGCACTGAGATACAGTGATGAGATCCTGAGGCCCATTCTTGTGCCATGAACCCGAGACCATCACCTCATGTTGCGGCATGACTATGCACGGCCCCATGTTGCAAGGATCTGTGCACAATTCCTGCAAGCTGAAAACATCCCAGTTCTTGCATGGCCAGCATCTTCACCGGACATGACACCCATTGAGCATATTTGGGATGCTGTGGATCGGCGTATATCCAGCAACCTGGCACAGCCATTGAAGAGGAGTGGACCAACATTCCACAGGCCACAATCAACAACCTGATCAACTCTATGCGAAGGAGAGAGTGTTGCACTGCGTGAGGCAAATGGTTATCACACCAGGTACTGACTGCTTTTCTGACCCCGCAGACCCCCAATAAAGCAAAACTGCACATTTCAGAGTGGCCTTTTATTTTGGGCAGCCTAAGGCACACCTGTGCAATAATCATGCTGCTTAATAGGATTTCAGGATTATCTTGGCAAATAAGAAATGCTCACTAACACAGGTTTGGACAGATTTGTGAACAATATTTGAGAGGAATAGGTCTTTTGTGTATATAGTAAAAGTTTTAAATCTTTGAGTTCAACTCATGAAAAAATGGAAGCAGTGTTGCGTTTATATTTTTGTTCAGTATATATATATATATATATATATACATATACCGATAAATGTTTTGCTTAATTTTGGCACTCCAAAAACACGAAGCAACATGAATAGCTACATGTGTATGGTAGCAACAATGCACATATTTTTATTCACAGATTTTTAATAAATGTCTGATAGGTTTGCTTGAATTCTGAGGGAAGAATACAATGTTAATTAGCATTTTTTTTATTTAACCTTTTACATTCACTGAAACGTTGTTTACCCATTGTTTGTTTATGTTAATGTTGAAAGTAATTTGTATTATTTTTACATTTTTGAAATCATTTTTTTAAAGCATATAGTGCGACTTCTGTTGTTTTTTCTTGTTGTATATATTATCAACCTGTTTTGCCGCCCTCTTGGCAAGGTCCCTTTTGTAAAAGAGACTTTCATTTCAATTAGTTTTTATGGAGTTAAATAAAGGAAAATGAAAATACATTTAATTATATGTATATATAATATTGTAATTCATAATTTATAATTATATTTACAGTATATATTGTTATTTTTTTAAATTTTAACTTCAATATTATAAATACATAGTATTCATTTATTTTATTTCATTGACATATTTGCTTAATTTTGACACACACACATGCGCGCACACAAACAAGCACATATTTATATATATACACACATATATATATATACACACACATTTATATATATATTGGACGAGGGTGTCTGATGTTGCGAGACCCGAAACACCCGATGAATCCAGTATACATCACTGATGATGTGTCCCAGTGCATCCAGGAGATGTATCTTTCAAGTTTCAGTCTGGCTAAGCCAGTGACTCCTAGGAAAGACTGGGTGGCAACCAAGAACAGTTTGGTCGACTACTGGAGAGACAGTTGGCAGCTCGGAAAGACGGCACCCGGGACAGTATGGGTTAGCACCCCAGCCTGTATCTTTCGTGAGAAAGAACCCAAATAAGCTACGGAAAACCCTACAGAGCAATACCCCCAGGAGATCCCGAGAGGGGGGGGAGGATGAGATCTCCAATCGGACGGCCCAAAGGTTAACGAACCCCGCAAACGAACTGACTACGAGTATGACATGTATCTGCGGCAAGCTGTGCAAAAATCAACGTGGCTTAAGAATCCATCAGGCCAGATTGAAATGTTTGGAGCGGGAGAGCGAGGTTCAACGCACAGGTCCTGGACCTGGTGAGACGCAGGAGGAGCCCGGACAGGAGACACCCCACAGATCCCAGTCCCTCCATGTACCGGAGTCTCTCAATCCCAGCAGAGTAGTTCCACAGCAGCGGATTAAATGGTCCCAAGCAAACAGACGGAGCGAGTGGCTGCAGTTTGATGAGGACATGTCCAACATCATCCAAGCCACAGCTAAAGGAGATGTCGACAGCAGGCTCCAGGCAATGAGTACCATCATCGTCAGCTATGGCTCAGAAAGATTCGGACGGATGGAGAAGGGCAACACTGAGGCCACTCCCTACACCATGAATCGCAGAGCCACTAAGATACACCAACTGCGCCAGGAGCTTCGAACCCTCAGGAAACAGTTCAAGAGAGTTTCTGAGGAGGACAAACAACCTTTAGAAGAGCTGCGCAACATCCTGCGGAAGAAGCTGACAACTCTCCGCAGAGCAGAGTGGCACAGGAGGCGTGGAAGAGAGAGAGCTAGGAAGCGAGCAGTCTTCATTGCCAACCCCTTTCGGTTTGCTAAACATCTGCTTGGGGACAAGCGCAGTGGCCGGCTTGAGTGCCCAAGAGAGGAAGTGAATCGCTTCCTCCAGAATACCATGAGCGACCCACTGAGGGGACAAGATCTAGGACCCAACAGAGCGCTCATCAGCCCTGCGCCACCAACGGCAGAGTTCCAGTTGACAGAGCCCAGTTTGAAGGAGGTTGAAGAGGTCATCAAGGCAGCCCGCTCAGCATCTTCCCCGGGCCCCAGTGGTGTACCTTACCTCGTCTACAAGCGCTGTCCAGGGCTTCTCAAGCATCTGTGGAAGACCTTGAAGGTGATCTGGCGAAGGGGGAGCGTGGCCAACCAGTGGAGGTGTGCTGAGGGAGTATGGATCCCCAAGGAGGAGGACTTGAAAAACATCAACCAGTTTCGGACTATATCACTTCTGAGTGTGGAAGGGAAGGTGTTCTTCAGCATTGTCTCCCGAAGACTGACCGAGTTTCTCCTCAAGAACAACTACATCGACACTTCAGTGCAGAAGGGGGGGAATCCTGGAGTCCCCGGCTGTCTAGAGCACAACGGTGTCGTCACACAGCTCATCAGAGAGGCCCATGAGAGCAGAGGGGAACTTGCTGTGTTGTGGTTGGACCTGACTAACGCCTATGGGTCCATCCCACACAAGCTAGTTGAGCTTGCGCTACACCGCCACCATGTTCCCAGCAAGATCAAGGACTTGATCCTGGATTATTACAATAACTTCAGGCTCCGGGTCACTTCTGGGTCAATAACCTTTGACTGGCATCGCCTTGAGAAGGGAATAATAACAGGATGCACCATCTCCGTTGTCCTTTTTACACTAGCGATGAATATGGTGGTAAAGTCTGCTGAGGTGGAATGCAGAGGGCCTCTGTCCAGATCAGGTGTTCGACAGCCCCCCATTAGAGCCTATATGGATGACCTTACCATAACAACAACATCAGTACCAGGGAGCAGGTGGATCTTGCAGGGATTGGAGAGGCTCATTGGGTGGGCCAGGATGAGTTTCAAGCCCGCAAAGTCAAGGTCCATGGTGCTGAAGAAGGGGAAGGTGGTCAACAAATTCCGATTCTCAATCTCAGGAACGGTCATTCCATCCATCACGGAGCAACCAGTCAAGAGCTTGGGAAAGCTCTTTGACTCCAGCCTGAAGGACTCTGCTGCTATCCAGAAGTCTACTGAAGAGCTTGGAGGGTGGCTCACCAAAGTAGACAAGTCTGGCCTATCTGGTAGATTCAAAGCCAGGATCTACCAGCACTCCATCCTTCCCAGAGTCCTGTGGCCTCTCCTTGTATATGCAGTCCCAGTAACAACAGTGGAATCCTTTGAAAGGAAGATCAGCAGCTTTCTGCGGAAATGGCTGGGTCTCCCACGCAGCCTCAACAGCGCTGCTTTGTACGGGACAAGCAACATCCTGCAGCTACCCTTCAGTGGGCTCACTGAAGAATTCAAGGTGGCACGCACAAGAGAAGCCCTACAGTACAGAGACTCCAGGGACTGCAAGGTGTCATCAGCCGGGATTGAAGTAAGGACAGGAGGGAAGTGGAAGGCAGAAAAGGCAGTGGAGGTGGCTGAGTCACGCCTTAGACAAAAGGCACTGGTTGGGGCCATAGCAACAGGGAGAGCAGGCTTGGGCTACTTCCCAAAGACCCAAGTCAGCCAGGCCCGGGGCAAAGACAGACGACATCTACTCCAGGAGGAGGTCCGAGCAGGCTTGGAGGAAGAGCGAGTGGGCAGGGTAGTGGGACTCCGGCAACAGGGGGCATGGACAAGATGGGAGGGCACGTTGCAGCGCAAAGTCACCTGGTCAAACATCATGCAGGCAGACCTCCACCGCGTCCGGTTCCTCGTGGCAGCAGTCTACGATTCCCTCCCTAGCCCAGCAAACCTCCATGTTTGGGGGAAGAGCGAGACACCCTTCTGCTCCCTTTGCTCCGGAAGAGGCTCCTTGGAACATCTCCTCAGCAGTTGCCCAAAGTCTCTGGCTGATGGTCGCTATCGCTGGCGTCATGACCAGGTACTCAAAGCAGTTGCTGAGAGCATAGCCTCAGCCATCAGCAGCAGCAAGCAACATCATGCGCCAAAGAAGGCAATCTCTTTCATCAAAGCTGGGGAGAGACCTC
>NC_084554.2:38340000-38345000 GCF_033978685.3 Nerophis lumbriciformis | reverse complement strand
ACAAGGTTGTAAACTGTAAGTAAGTTAGATATAATTATTCAATATGATTACTATCAATAGCCAGATTACTAATTCAGTGTTGATATTTGAGTGGGCCCTTTGTAGTGGAAAAGTTGGGCCCCGAGGTCAAAAAGGATCTTTGACTGGCGTTTTTTCAGTCAATCCTTAAAACAGCCAAGCACTGCTGTCATAAAGAGGATTTTTTAGTGGCATTTTTGCAGGAAATCTTAATACATAAAAGAACAACAGAACACTTATGTTATATAGAGCAGTGTTTTTCAACCTTTTTTGAGCCAAGGCACATTTTTTGCGTTGAAAAAATCCGGAGGCACACCACCAGCAGAAATCATTAAAAAACGAAAACAGTTGACAGTAAAAAGTCGTCGCAATTGTTGGATATAACTTTAAACCACAACCAAGCATGCATGACTATAGCTCTTGTCTCAAACTATGTGTACTGTCACCACCTGTCACATCACACTCTGACTTATTTGGAGTGTTTTGCTGTTTTCCTGTGTGAAGTGTTTGAGTCCTTGTCTTGCGGTCCTATTTTGGTGGCTTTTTCTCTTTTTTTGGTATTTTCCTGTAGCAGTTTCATGTCTTCCTTTGAGCGATATTTCCGGAATCTACTTTGTTTTAGCAATCAAGAATATTTCAGTTGTTTTTATCCTACTTTGTGGGGACATTGTTGATTGTCATGTCATGTTCGGATGTACATTGTGGACGCCGTCGTTGCTCCACAGTAAGTCTTTGCTGTCGTCCAGCATTCTGTTTTTGTTTACTTTGTAGCCAGTTCAGTTTTAGTTTTGTTCTGCATAGCCTTCTCTAAGCTTCAATGCCTTTTCTTAGGTGCACTCAGCTTTTGTTTATTTTTGGTTCAAGCATTAGATACCTTTTTACCTTCACACTTCCTCCCGCTGTTTCCGACATCTACAAAGCAATTAGCTAGCGGCTGCCACCTACTGATATAGAAAAGTATAACACGGTTACTCTGCCGAGCTCTGGACAGCACCGACACTCAACAACAACACATCATTTGCAGACTATAATTACTGGTTTGCAAAACATATTTTTAACCCAAATAGGTGAAATTAGATAATCTCCCACGGCACACCAGACGGTATCTCACGGCACACTAGTGTGCCGCGGCACAGTGGTTGAAAAAGACTGATATAGAGGATCTTTGACAAGCATTTTTGTAGTCAGTCCACAAAACAGCCAAGCACTTCTGTCATTTTAAAGGAATCTTAAATAGCATTTTTATGTGTAATTTAAAAAAGAAAAACATCAGAGCACCCCTGTCATACAGGAAATATTTGACTGGATTTTTTTTTACAGAAAATCCTACTGCATAAAAATCAACATTAGAACACTTTTTGTTGTATAGAGGATATTTTTTTGCAGTTGGTTCTTTAAAACAGCAGAGCACTTCTGTCATACGGATGATCTTTGACTAGTGTTTTTGCACAGCCAAGCACTCCTGTCATTTTTTTGGGTAAGTTTGTGAAAACAGCAAAACATTCCTGTCATTTAGAGGATCTTTGACTGGCATTTTCCCCCAGGAATTTCTACTACACATAAAAAAACAACAGAACACTTATGAGCAGCAATTCTCAAACTATGGTATGCCAAAGAATCAGTTAAACTACAGTGTTTTATTTTCCTATATTCAAAACACAGTGTTACTGTTCAAACCGTGTGTAACAGTGGCCAAAAATACAAAATATACTTGTTAAATATAACTTCTGCTTTGTTTTTCATAAATACTTAGGCCTATTAGGCGACTGTATTTTAATGTTGGTTATTATGGTGGTACTTGGACAGCCAAGTGTTTTCTGAGGTGGTACTTGGTAAAACATTTTTTAGAACCACTGATAAAGAAGATATTTGACTAATTTTTGCAAGCATTCCTTAAAACAGCCAGACAATCCCGTCATTCAGAGGATTTCTGAGTAGAATTTATCTTCTTATTCTCTATTTTATGCTGCCCTTTTTTTTTTTTTGCTGCAGCTGTTACATATACTGTAATATTGTTTATGGTAATTGGGATGTGTTATACAAACCCCGTTTCCATATGAGTTGGAAATTTGTGTTAGATGTAAATATAAACGGAATACAATGATTTGCAAATCATTTTCAACCCATATTCAGTTGAATATGCTACAAAGACAACATATTTGATGTTCAAACTGATAAACATTTTTTTTTTGCAAATAATCATTAACTTTAGAATTTGATGCCAGCAACACGTGACAAAGAAGTTGGGAAAGGTGGCAATAAATACTGATAAAGTTGAGAAATGCTCATCAAACACTTATTTGGAACATCCCACAGGTGAACAGGCAAATTCGGAACAAATGGGTGCCATGATTGGGTTTAAAAGTAGATTCCATGAAATGCTCAGTCATTCACAAACAAGGATGGGGCGAGGGTCACCACTTTGTCAACAAATGCGTGAGCAAACTGTTGAACAGTTTAAGAAAAACCTTTCTCAACCAGCTATTGCAAGGAATTTAGGGATTTCACTATCTACGGTCCGTAATATCACCAAAGGGTTCAGAGAATCTGGAGAAATCACTGCACGTAAGCAGCTAAGCCTGTGACCTTCGATCCCTCAGGCATCAACAAGCGACATCAGTGTGTAAAGGATATCACCACATGGCTCAGGAACACTTCAGAAACCCACTGTCAGTAACTACAGTTGGTCGCTACATCTGTAAGTGCAAGTTAAAACTCTCCTATGCAAGGCGAAAACCGTTCAACAACACCCAGAAACGCCGTCGGCTTCGCTGGGCCTGAGCTCATCTAAGATGGACTGATACAAAGTGGAAAAGTGTTCTGTGGTCTGACGAGTCCACATTTCAAATTGTTTTTGGAAACTGTGGACGTCGTGTCCTCTGGACCAAAGATGAAAAGAACCATCCGGATTGTTATAGGTGCAAAGTTGAAAAGCCAGCATCTGTGATGGTATGGGGGTGTATTAGTGCCCAAGACATGGGTAACTTACACATCTGTGAAGGCACCATTAATGCTGAAAGGTACATACAGGTTTTGGAGCAACTTATGTTGCCATCCAAGCAACGTTACCATGGACGCCCCTGCTTATTTCATCAAGACAATGCCAAGCCACGTGTTACATCAACGTGGCTTCATAGTAAAAGAGTGCGGGTACTAGACTGGCCTGCCTGTAGTCCAGACCTGTCTCCCATTGAAAATGTGTGGCGCATTATGAAGCCTAAAATACCACAACGGAGACCCCCGGACTGTTGAACAACTTAAGCTGTACATCAAGCAAGAATGGGAAATAATTCCACCAGTGGTGTGCCGTCAGGGCCAGCAAGGCCTTCTCTGCTGGTCTAACATAACCAGAAATCATGATCATAATTAACGACAAAAATAATTTTTAATTTACTTTCCCTAAATATCTAAAAGTATTCATATTGTCTTCATGTCATATTATGCTCCTTCCAGCACTGTTGTTTTTAGGTTATAGAGTTTTTATCCAATCAGAATTCAGCTAGCTTATGTTGCCATGCTGTACCAAATCTGCCTCGAGCCTTCAGAAACAACAATACAGGCATCCGTGCACTCTAAGTGAACGGACACAAACATTTGACAGACAGTTGCGATAACCAATCAGATCACGAGATGTTGTCAGTAAGGCCTTCTAGATGGCCTAGGGCAGATATATAGTGATGTTATGAGCTAAGTAACATGAGAACTCCATTACCCAGCATGCCACAGTAGTGAAGAACATGCACAGTTTAGGTTGTTGAATGTAGACATGCAGCGGGATGTTTTTGATGAGCACGCTGTGGAGTAAACTTTAAGAACTCAGCCAACACGCCTCGTCAGCATTTTTTATGGTTAGAAAAGACAACAAATATATTTGCAAGGCCATTTTCAAGAAGGATATTTAAAGAGAAACTACATCTTGTGAGATGGTGTCGGTCAACCCCGGAAGCTAGTTCAGCTGTCCCTGCGATGAAAGTCAGTTCAGATATTTTATTTTTCTTTATTTATTCACATTTTAATTTTGACAGTACCACATAAGATATGTTTTAATTGCTGATGCGGGTTTATTGATTTTTAAATGCGTCAGAAAATAACCCGTTTTGTACAATGCCCAGTAGTGCGTAAAGGTGTTCCTGTATAGTATTTGTCCAGCAATGGTCATGTGGTGACATCAATAATGGTATTTTATGAAGTTGGACATCATTGAAGGCCTAGGTGGGAAATGCACGGCCCGCCACTGTAAACAACAGTACTCTTATGTCAAATAGAGGATCTTTGCAGTAGGTGCTTAAAAACAGTAGAGCTTTCCTGTCATACACATTTAAGTCCTCAACATGTTACTGCAAGTTAGTACTCTATGATTCCTAATACAATAGTGCATATTTTAGGCTTAACTTCATATAAAGTGCCGGTCAAAAGTTTATGGACAGTGTCTCTAAACTTTTGCCTGGTACTGTACATGCAGTTACGCCCAAAATAATTCATCACCTGCCCAAATTCTGAGTTTGAAATATCTTTTAAATGTTTGGATGGAGCAGGTGATGGAGGGTTGTCATGGCGACAACGCGTCTCTTTGGCTCCTTATGATGAGCCAGTGCAGCATCCCATATGTTTCTGTCACAGAAGCTCCATCCATCCATCCATTTTCTACCGCTTGTCCCGTCTGGAGCCTATCTCAGCTGTATTCGGGCGGAAAGCGGGGTACACCCTGGACAAGTCGCCACCTCATCACAAGGCCAACACAGATAGACAGACAACATTCACACTCACATTCACACACTAGAGCCGATTTAGTGTTGCCAATCAACCTATCCCTAGGTTTGTGTCTTTGGAGGTTAGAAGAAGCCGGAGTACCCCCCACGGGGAGAACATGCAAACTCCAAACAGAAAGATCCCGAGCGCAGGATCGAACCCAGGACGTATTGTGAGGCAGACGCACAAACCACTGTACCACCGTGCTGCCCGTCACAGAAGCTCATTACTCT
>NC_084554.2:38280000-38335000 GCF_033978685.3 Nerophis lumbriciformis | reverse complement strand
TATAAAAGTGTAAAAAGTGTTTTGCTTGGGTCATGAAATGATGATAATGGTGTGCCATGGCATACATACATTTTATATTTAACGCTTAAATCTCTGGAGTCTACATCAACTTCAGATCTATCCCTCATTTCAAAATGTTTTAGTTTTTTTATGTTGTTTTTCTTTTGTTTGTTTTTTTGTTTTTGTTTTCCGCCCTTTGTTGTCAAACAAAACTATGTTTTTTATGGCAAACACACAAAATATGCAAAATCTTCCACCAACAATATTTTTCAAAGTGGAATATTTGATGTGAAGTAATCGGAACCTTGGATAGGTCAATAATTCATAATAACATTGATTTTGATTCAATATTATGTTTTGAGCAATGACAGTTTGAAAGAAAAAAAAAACAGCTTTGTTTTATTAGTCAACATTGCAACTGTTTCTAAATTACATTTCACCTTTAAGCTTTTTTATTTCACTTTTGTTATGTTTTTGTTTATTTTAATAATATTTTTTTAATGTGCCGTGGGCCTTTAAAACATTAGCTGTGGGCCGCAAATGGTAAAAATAATAATAAATAAATCTGCGTTCTTTCTGATTTCAACGGGTTAAAAAGACACAAAAAGTGCGTTAACGCCAACACTGCTTGACAGTACAACAAAATAAGTCACTCTTATATTCTGTAACATTCACAGTTTTGGGAAAAAAAGTGCAGAGGTAGAAATATTCAAAATAACCTCTTGTATATAATCTAAACATAAATAATGCCTCAAAACAAGTTAATTAAATTTAAACAAAAAACAGCAGACGAGCTCTCGCCCTGCACAGCTGTTTTGTGCTTTGTAGTGTCGATATGGGCTTGTAGATCGTTGGCCCCTTTATTTGCCACGGATAAATACCTTCCTGCTTTGCACACAGTGCATTCTGCTTTCCATGTGTCACAGCCAGGACGAAAACATGAATACTTTTTCCGCAAATCATCCGTGAAGTTGCATTTACATTTCGGCATTTCTTGTTTTCATGTCTGTCTCTCCACTCACTAGCTCTGTCGCTCTCTGTCTCTGCCCCTCCCTCATGAATGTTTCTGCGTGCGCACACCTCCACAGTTTGTTTTGTTTAACCCCTTCTTAACGCTGAACGTACATTGAAAATACACGCAACCCTAACTTAAAATGCCGGACATTCGAGGCATTTAAGAAACCCCGCCCGGACACCCCGGACAGTCTCGCAAAAGAGGACATGTCCGGGGAAAAGAGGACGTATGGTCAGTCTAATCTAAACGGAGAGAAAAGCTGAATCATAAGAATGCTTGTTTTAGCACGCTTTACTATTCAAACGGAGGGATAAGCTAAAATATAAAAAATGTAGGTGCTAGTTCAAGATAGCACCCACAAGCTACGGAGGAATAAACTAATAAGAATGCTCCAGCTAGACCGAGTTAGCACCCTTACGGAGATATACTGTAGCGTTGGATGGGTTTGACAAACGTCTTTCCTTTAAGAAGTCAAGAATTGCTGACGCAATGTGCGATCATTTGTACTTTTAATGATCACGTCAATTTAAAAAAACACACACACACAAGTGAACGCAAAGCATACTTAGTCAACAGCCACACCTATCACACTGAGGGTGGCCCTATAAAACAACATCAACATTCACAAACATTCACCACACTGTGAATCCACACCAAACAAGAACGACAAACACATTTCTGGAGAACATCCGCACCGCAACACAACATAAACACAACAGAACCAATACCCACAATCCCTTGCAACACCAACTCTTCCGGGACGCTACACAGCCCCCACCTAGCTGGGTTCGTTGTCCCCAACAGCCCATGCGTTCATCACAAAGTCCCGCAAGTGCTGAGGCAACCGGCGTCGTCGACGCCCCTCTGATGTCGGCTGGCTGCTACCACTGTCTGCAGGTAGGTCGGAAGTGGGGGTTACCTCAGCATCCTCGTTGCTTCCTGGGGGTATCCCCCCCTGCGGCAGGGTGCTTGACTCCAAGTTCCCCCGGCTCTGGTCCAATGGCTGGTATGGGGCCAAGCGGTCTCGGTGCAGCACCACCAGCCGGTTCCGAGGTGCCAGTCGTATCCGATAGACCACGTCGGACAACTTCTGGAGGACCTTGCAGGGTCCCATCCAGTGGCTGGTGAGCTTCGGGGAGAGTCCTTTCTTTCTCACCGGGTTATAGACCCAGACATGCGCGCCTGGTTCAAAGTCCTGGCCTCGACTGCGGAGGTCATATGCCCGCTTCTGTTGGACCCCAGCCTCCGTCAGGCTGGTGCGGGCAAAATCGTGAGCCTCCCGCAGTCGCTCCACAAGGTTGTAGTAGTAGTCCAGGCCCGGTGCTCCTCTCACTTCTGGTTCTGGGGCTGGGCCAAAAACCAAATCAACAGGCGTGCGCAGTTCGTGACCAAACATCAATGATGCAGGGGTGCAGCGTGTGGACTCCTGCACCGCTGTCCTGTAGGCCCAAAGAATGAGTGGGAGGTGTAAATCCTATTCTATTAAAACGCTCCACCAACCCGTCACTCTGAGGATGCAGCGGCGTGGTGCGAGTCTTTTTCACACCCAGGCGACAGCACACCTCTTGGAATACCTGGGACTCGAAGTTCCGTCCCTGGTCACTGTGCAACTCCTCTGGAGCTCCAAATCGGCAGAACATCTCCGAAACCAATCTCTCTGCCGTTGTCGCAGCGCTCTGGTCGGGTACCGCATACGCTTCTGGCCATTTCGTGAAGTAATCCATGGCCACCAAGATGTAACGGTTTCCGCTATCAGTGACCGGAAATGGGCCGAGAATGTCCACACCCACTCGTTCCATGGGGGCCCCCACCTGGAACTGCTGTAGGGGAGCATGGGAGCGGCGTGTGGGGCCTTTCTTTGCTGTGCAGGCATCACAGCGGTGGACGTGCATCTCCACGTCACGGCGACAGCCTGGCCAGTAAAAGCGCTGCCTCAGTCGGAGCAAGGTCTTGGTCACTCCAAAATGGCCAGTCCCTGGGAAGCCATGCATCACTTCGAGGACCTGAGGCCGCAGCACACGGGGCACCACAAGTTGGAGGGCAGCATGTTGTCCTGTCGGGGCTTCCCAGCGACGATATAGCAGGTCGCGAGACAACAGGAGGCTGTCCCACTGGGAGTACAGTGCTTTGGTCTCAGTGTCCAAGTGCACCACTGTGGCCCATTCCGGTCGCTGCTATGCCCCCACCCAGCTGCGAGCTCTCTCAAGCACTGGGTCTTGTCTTTGATGGTCGATCAATTGTTGGGGGGTGAAGCTGTCCAGGTCGACTGAGATGTCATGTTGCCTGACTGCAGCTACTGATGGGTCTGGCATGCACCGCTCTTCCGCCCGCTGGCAGAAACGACACGCCTCCTCACAGGGCCGTCTGGACAGTGCATCAGCGTTGCCGTGCAGGCGGCCTGGTCGATGAGAAATCGTGAAGTCATATTCCTGCAAGATCTCGACCCACCTGGCCAGCTGCCCCTCGGGTTCCTTGAAGTTCAGCAACCAGGTGAGGGAGGCATGATCCGTCCGCAACACAAACCGTTGACCATAAAGGTAGGGACGGAAATGACGAAGGCCCAGGACAATTGCCAACAATTCCCGACGGGTGACGCAGTAGTTCCGCTCTGGCTTGCTCAGCCCCCGACTGTAAAAGGCCACAACCTGCTCACCGTGATTCCCTTCCTGTGACAGCACAACCCCCACGCCGACATCACTGGCATCTGTATCAACCACGAAAGGTTGGCTGGGGTCTGGGTAGGCCAACACTGGGGCTCGGACCAAGGCCTCTCGCAGCTGTGCAAAGGCCTCATTGCAGCTGTCAGTCCATTCAAATAACTGTCCCTTGTGTGTGAGCTGGTGCAAGGGGCCAGCAATGGTTGCAAAGTCCTTGATAAATCTCCGGTAATAGGATGCCAGTCCCAAGAAACTCCGCAACTCTTTAACATCCCTTGGTGCCGGCCAGTTACGGACAGTGGCAACTTTGGCTGGATCAGTGGCAACACCTTGCCCACTGACGACATGCCCCAGGAAGGAAACTTCACGCCGAAGCAAATGGCACTTTTTGGGATTCAATCGCAGCCCAGCCTGACGAATGGCCTGGAACACATGCTGGAGGTTCTGTAGAGCCCCCTTAAATCCTGAAGCATGCACCAGGAGGTCATCCAGGTACACCACACAGCGATCACGGGGGATGGATGCCAGCACTCTCTCCATCAACCGCTCAAACGTGGCAGGTGCGTTGCAAAGCCCGAACGGCATCACCTTGAACTGCCAGAGTCCTTGACCTATTGTGAACGCTGTCTTTGGTCGAGCTTCGGCGGCCAACTCCACCTGCCAATAGCCACTGCGGAGATCCAGGGAGCTGAACCAGGAGGAGCCAGTGATGTAGTCCAGCGTATCATCTATGCGCGGCAACGGGTAGGAGTCCTTGCGTGTTACATCGTTGAGCCGTCTGTAGTCGACGCAGAACCGCCACGAGCCGTCCTTCTTCTTGACCAGAACTGCGGGTGCTGCCCATGGACTGCTGGAGGGCTCGATGACGCCCGCCTGGCGCATCTCCTCGATTTTCTCTTGGGCAGCCACTCGTTTGGCAAGGGGCAGACGGCGTGGGTGTAGCCGGATTGGTCGTGCGTCTCCTGTGTCGATGTCGTGGAGTACCTGACTGGTGTGCATGCAGTCTTCATCTTTCGCTGCAAAAATGTCTTGGAAGGCATTCAGTAAGCTTTTCAGTCGCTCCTGCTGGGTGGTATCCAGGCCTTGACTGCTTCGCTCAAACAGTTCTGCAATAGCCTGCTGGGTCTCTATAGTAGGCGGCCTATTAGTAGAAGGGTTAGGGTGAGACTTCTTCTGGTCCACCATGAAGGCCGTAGCTGCGGATGGCTCTGTGGGGGCTGTCACTCTGCAGGCGCCTGGCTCATCAGTACCCTGGAGGGAAACTGTTTTCTCACCAAGATGAAGCATGGCCCTAGGCACATCGACCACAGCTCTCCACATCTCCAACAGGTCAAGCCCAACAATACAGGGGTCTTGAATGTTGGCCAGCCAGAATGGATGTCGTCTCTCTTGACCCGCCACCTTAATGCACACTGTCCCTTTGCCCAGCATGGCAGCCTTGCTCCCTGTGACGGTTGTAATTCGGGCGTTGGTGTTAGTCCAGCCTGATGGCAAGCTGTGTTGCAAGTGGGGAAGGACTCCCGGCCGGATGATGGAGATAGTGGACCCCGTGTCAACCAGGGCTCTGCAGACTGTTCCATCAAGCTCACATTCCAGGTATAGCCCCCGGGCCCTGCCCAGGCGGCCCAGGCGCTGTGCATCACATTTGGGTACAGTGGAAACCATCCCGGGTGTCAGTTCCCCGACACTGACACCCCTCTCTAGTTTGACGACGCCTCAGCGGCAACATCAATGGGGACAGGGGCTGGACAGTGTCTTGCAATGTGGCCAGGGACACCGCAGCGGTAACAGTTCACTTCGGTCTGCCTTCTCCGGGAGGAGCGTGGCCGTGGCGTTGCAGTCACTTGGTCGGCTCCCTCTCGTTCTGTCCCGTCCCATCCAGCCTGGCGGACTCGCGGAACATCACGGCGGCCATCTGGACACAGAACGTGCTCCACACGTTCGGCTTCAGTCAATGCAGCAGAGAGAGAGTGTTTAGCAAACAGTCTGAGATGTTCCCGAAGTCGTTCAGGCTGTAGACCACGGACAAAGGCTTGCACGGTGAGCTCTTCCTGTAATACTTCTGGAAACGCTGGGTGGCCCCTTCGCACCAGACAGCGAAGGTCGGCAGCATAAGCTCCGAGACTTTCTCCCAAAAGGCGTCGCCGCTTGTACAGCTGCTCTCGTGCTTCGTCTGCATGGATTGGTCGCCCGTAACGTCGTTGAAGAGCCTCATGCATGGCCCCCCAATCAGCCAATTCCTCCTCTTGTAAATCGACCAAACACTGTAGGGCTGGGCCTTCCAGGGACAGCGCCACATGCCCTGCGGTTGCCACATCAGACCAGCCATTCAAACGTGCTGCTAGCTGGACCTGGAGAAGGAAGGATTCAATAGAGCCTTCTCCACTATAGTGAGGAAGCTTTGGTGTGTCGATGCTTGGCCTGTAGTCATCTCGCAGGGAATTTGTGTCCAACATCACCGCAGGAGAGGCACTTCTTCGGCAGGCACTCCTTCCCACACGAGGCGCACTTCTTCCATCTGGCTGAACTTCCAATCTTATCCCATCATTTTGAGCTTCCATTCTTCCTCCAAATGGATGAGCCTCCCGTCCACTAGGGCGGCGCAGGTTCCTCTCATTTACTTGTTGATGAGGTAGTTGAGCCTCCAATCCACCAGGGCGGCGCTTGTTCCTTTCCTCTTCCTGGTGGCGAGGCAGGTGGTCTTCATCCGGAAGTGCATTCTCCCAGCACTTGATAAGATCTTCAAGCTTCTTTGAGAAAGCCATCTCACTTCTGACACCAATGTAGCGTTGGATGGGTTTGACAAACGTCTTTCCTTTAAGAAGTCAAGAATTGCTGACGCAATGTGCGATCATTTGTACTTTTAATGATCACGTCAATTTAAAAAAACACACACACACAAGTGAACGCAAAGCATATTTAGTCAACAGCCACACCTATCACACTGAGGGTGGCCCTATAAAACAACATCAACATTCACAAACATGCACCACACTGTGAATCCACACCAAACAAGAACGACAAACACATTTCTGGAGAACATCCGCACCGCAACACAACATAAACACAACAGAACCAATACCCACAATCCCTTGCAACACCAACTCTTCCGGGACGCTACAATACGATAATAAGAATGGTTGAAAGAGCATGAGTTAGCACTCATATAAAGGAATAAGCTAATAATAATGCTCAAACTAACATGAGTTATCAACCGGAAGAAAAAAAAGCTAAAATATATAAAGTCTCGAGGCACGAGTTAGCAACTGAACGGAGAGATAAGCTAAAAAGAATGCTTGAACTAGCACAAGTAAACACCCAGAGGGATAAGCTTATTAGAATGCGCAAGCTAGCATGAGTTAACACCTGAATGGAAAGATAATCTAATAAGAATGCTCAAAATAGTGCGAGATAGTAGCCCAACTGTAAGACAAGCAAATTAGAATGTTCGCAATAGCACAATTGGCCCTGCGATGAGGTGGCGACTTGTCCAGGGTGTACACCGCCTTCCGCCCGATTGTAGCTGAGATAGGCTCCAGCGCCCCCCGCGACCCCAAAGGGAATAAGCGTTAGAAAATGGATGGATGGATGGATGGATGGCAATAGCACAAGATATCACCACAGAGGGATAAGCTATTAAGAATGCTTAAACTAGTATGAGTTAGCACCCATAGGGATAGGCTAATAAGAATGCTTAAACTAGTATGAGTTAGCACCCATAGGGATAGGCTAATAAGAATGCTTAAACTAGCACCAGTTAGCGCCCAGAGGGATAAGCTAATAAGAATACTCGAACTGGCACAAGATGGCACCCAAAAGGAGGGAAACGCTAATAAGAATGTTCAAACTAGCACGACTTAGCTCACGGAGGAATAAGCTAAAATAAAATAATGCTTGAACTTGCACGAGTTAGCACACGGAGGAATAAGCTAAACTAAAAGAATGCTTGAACCCGCACGAGTTAGCACACGGAGGAATAAGCTAATAAGAATGCTCAAACCTTCCTTATAATAATTATTTCTAAATATTTAATATTTAAAGAACACATGCAGAACATTTGTTCTCAGGACTGGACTGTGCACCTTACCTCCTTTTGTACTATTTTTCTTTTCTTTCCTTCCTATGTTTTGCATATTTGTAGACTGTCGCACTGATACTGGAGTTGCTTTTAATCTCATTGTACCTGTGTATAGTGACAATAAAAGGCATTCTATTCTAAACTAGCACGAGTTAGCACACGGAGGGATAAGCTAAAATAAAAGAATGCTTGAACCCGCACGAGTTAGCACACGGAGGAATAAGCTAATAAGGATGCTCAAACTAGCATGAGTTAGCACACGGAGGGATAAGCTAAATTATAAGAACGTTTAAACTAGCACGAGTTAGCACCCAGGGGGATAAGCTAATAAGAATGCTCAAACTAGCATGAGTTAGCATCCAGTGGGATAAGCTAAAATATAAGAACATTTGAACTAGCACAAGTTAGCACCCAGGGGGATAAGCTAACAAGAATGCTTAAACTAGCATGAGTTAGCATCCAGTGAGATAAGCTAAAATATAAGAACGTTTCAACTAACACAAGTTAGCACCCAGGAGTCTAAGCTAACAAGAATGATTAAACCAGCATGAGTTAGCATTCAGTGGAATAAGCATCAACATAAGAATGTTCGAAATGGCATGACTTAGCACCTGAACTGTGAGATAAGCTAATACACTGTCCTCCAAATCTAAACATCAGACATGGAAATGATCAGCTGGACTCTCGACTCAATTGACAAAATCTTTTCGACAAGGAAAAGAGGTTCAGGGGAGCCTGGCTGCCCTGATGGAACCATTGCTGTGGGGTATGTGAGAGATTCCTGGGATAAATGGAGAATCATGTGCCTCTCAGTCCTTTCCATCGAGGAAGTGGAAGACATCTACCTATTTGGAACCGTGATCGCGGGGCACCTGCTGATTGGGCTGGACATTGCTCTGGTGTATTGTCAAATTCGTAAGACGATGGCAGCCACTCAAGGGGCCCAAAGGCTGTTCGTCGCAATGGAAGGTTTGGGCCGGGCTGTGACATCACAGACTGGGGCGATTTCTGAACTGAAACGCAAGATGGATCACATCATGGAAAAGCTGGTAAGGGAAAAATTGGATATGAGGGCCAGCATGGACGAATAGAACAGACAAGCCATTGTAATGTCTGCTCGCGGAAAAACAAAAATCCTAATCTACGATTTGACTCCCTCGAATGGCCTTGACGCTCCAACAACAGGAGCAGACTGTTCTGAAAACATCCCAGAGAACACCTCAATGATGGACGCTTTTGACCTCCTTCCCTCCTCAACGACACCTGGAGTCATACTTGCCAACCTTGAGACCTCAGAATTCGGGAGATTTTTTTGGGGGGGGGTCAAGGGGGGGTTTAAGGTGGGCGTGGCCGGGGGGGCGGGGTTAAGAGGAAACATCTCAGGAAACAGATTGGACCGACACCAGCAGATGACATGGCACCCCAAACCATCACTGATGGTGGAAACTTTACACTAGACTTCAGGCAACGTGGATCCTGTGCCTCTCCTGTCTTCCTCCAGACTCTGGGACCTCGATTTCCAAAGGAAATGCAAAATTTGCATGGTTGGGTGATGGTTTGGGGTGCCATGTCATCTGCTGGTGTCGGTCCACTCTGTTTCCTGAGATCCAGGGTCAACGCAGCCGTCTACCAGATAGTTTTAGAGCACTTCATGCTTCCTGCTGCTGACCTGCTCTATGGAGATGGAGATTTCAAGTTCCAACAGGACTTGGCGCCTGCACACAGCGCAAAATCTACCCGTGCCTGGTTTACGGACCATGGTATTTCTGTTCTAAATTGGCCCGCCAACTCCCCTGACCTTAGCCCCATAGAAAATCTGTGGGGTATTGTGAAAAGGAAGATGCAGAATGCCAGACCCAAAAACGCAGAAGAGTTGAAGGCCACTATCAGAGCAACCTGGGCTCTCATAACACCTGAGCAGTGCCAGAAAATCATCGACTCCATGCCACGCCGCATTAACGCAGTAATTGAGGCAAAAGGAGCTCCAACCAAGTATTGAGTATTGTACATGCTCATATTTTTCATTTTCATACTTTTCAGTTGGCCAACATTTCTAAAAATCCCTTTTTTGTATTAGCCTTAAGTAATATTCTAATTTTGTGACACACGGAATTTTGGATTTTCATTTGTTGCCACTTCAAATCATCAAAATTAAATGAAATAAACATTTGAATGCATCAGTCTGTGTGCAATGAATAAATATAATGTACAAGTTACACCTTTTGAATGCAATTACTGAAATAAATCAAGTTTTTCAAAATATTCTAATTTACTGGCTTTTACCTGTATATATATATATATATATATATATATATATATATATATATGTATTTTATTATATACTGTATATATATACATATAAATAAAAAAATACTTAAATTTCAGTGTTCATTTATTTACACATTTACACACACATAACACTCCTCTATTCATTGTTGTATTTGAAAGTGCAATGCTTTGCAGCCTTTGAAGGAGCATAGGTATGGGCAGTGTAATATTCTGGGTTGGAGTCAATAACCAGGCGAGGTGATGAAGTTACGTCTCTTTACTTTATACTTCAGAACCGACTCCCACACTTGCCGTCAGGGTCCACAATACAACGTAAACCGTTGGCCAACCAAAAAGTAACCACAGAACACTACACCCAACATTCACCAGGAGATGGCAACAAACAACTTAGATCACTCTATTACAGGCAGCATCTGTGAAATTTCGTTTGCAGGAAAGGAGTGAGTTTAGGGTTGAATTGTCCATCCTCGTTCTATTTTCTGTCACTCGTCGTCGCCATGACTGTCTCTTCTTCGTCTCCTTCTTGTTGTGTGTGTGCAGTTGTGCACTCGCCAAAAGCCGTAGATGTTATAACGTGACTGGGCCGGCAGGCTGTTTATATGAAGGAAAAGCGGACGTGACGACAGGCTGTCCTCACTCAGGTCCGCACGGACCTGGAGGGGGCGTGTCTTAAGTCCGGCTGAAAATCGGGAGAAATTCTGGAGAATGGTTTCCCCGGTAGATTTTCGGGAGAGGGACTGAAATTCGTGAGTCTCCCGGAAAATTCGGGAGGGTTGGCAAGTATGCCTGGAGTAGAACTTTTGCTTGCATGCAGAACGGCCCCAGGCATATGAACATGAACACTACATCAACACACCCAAGACAATGGGCATATACACACCCCACGCCTTCACCAACGCTTGATTCCCCTTCGGGGAGATGGACGGCTGGCAGCGCTTCATAGCAGCAGTCGACCTCCAGGGCCCCAACTCCCCCCCTCTTTTACGAGTTGTCGTGATTAAATGTAACATGTTTATGTGTGCATGGCATGGAGGTTTTTTCCCCACTCCAGACTAGGCCCCCTTAGGAGCCTAGTCTAGATTGTATTTTTTTACTCGTCTTCTTCCCCAGCGTTTTACCTTTTTCCCACCTTTTACGGGGCGCCTCGTGGCGACCCATCAGCGTTCCTGTTCTGTAACCCTGTACACTGTTTGTTTGTCTAATCTTGAACGGGTTTGTGCTGAAAACATAGTTTTGTTGTACTTGTTGCAATGACAATAAAGACCTATCCTACAAATGGTACATACAGACAGAAATGTAGGGGCCACTTCAATATTGGTCACAGTACATGGATAACCCCAAATGCAGATATGCTAACTTCAACACATTTAAGGAAAAGGAAAGCTTGTGAAGAAATGCTCAATCGAGCAGCAGTTAGCATGCAGTCACAGGAGTAAACAGAATGTTCTGTAGGAAATATTTCCTCTTGCCTCAATTAGTCGTCCGCAGGCTGATGCGTCTTATTTAGGAGCCGCACTGTGCTCGCCGGCTGCCTTTGTAGGAGAATGACAGGGCAGTTTTTGGGCGTTTCAAAAGCTCTGGCGGAGGCTCAGCGGAATTTAAATGCAGGCTTTTATTAAACGCAGCATTATGCAGAGGCAGCAGGGATGTATGACGGTTACGATGGAGTGCAGCCCTGGCTCCTCTCTTGACACAAACGGGCGCCCTCGGGCGGCGATGGGCCGGGCAGTGACCCTTGTGTCTCCTCACCCAGCAACAGCTGCCCCTCGCCCGCGGCCCCCGCCCCCCCCGGAGCCCGTCCGCGTGATGGATTTTACACGCGGGCCAAGAAAACGTTGGCTGCGACTCCTTTACGAGGCCATCAGCCCTCATATTCCCACGTCTCCCTTTTCACGTCCTCGGCTAAAAAAGTTGTTTTGATCTCATTATTTTACGGCGTCATCGGCCATTTGCCGCACTCGACGCTGAAAATCACAGGCGGCAAAGATTCTGTTATTATTATCGTAACCACGGCAACCCAGCTTCCCACGACTGACGGCCTTTGTGCTCCAGAACAGAAGCAGGAAACGTGACCGCGGGCAATGGAGGAATGCATATTTTACACAAATGAAGTATCATCCTCAAAAGGACAACTTGGCTGATACCCCGCATTTGCTTACCGAGTCATACCAAAGACTATAAAAATGGGACCCATTGCCTCCCTGCTTGGCACTCAGCATCAAGGGTTGGAATTGGGGGTTGAATCACCAAAAATGATTCCAGGGCGTGGCCATCCCTGCTGCCCACTGCTCCCCTCACCTCCCAGGGGGTGATCAAGGGTGATGGGTCAAATGCAGAGAATAATTTTGCCACACCTAGTGTGTGTGTAACAATCATTGGTACTTTAACTGTAACTTTAAAAGGACAACTTGGCTGATACCCCACATTTGCTTACCGATGCGATACCAAGTAAAACAACAGAATGGCATTGCTGATACCAATTTGTTTTAGCAAAACAACAGGAATGGGAAATAGATTGTCAATATGTGGACCTTGGAGTTTGTTTTCCCGGAATGCAAAGGAAAGTTGGCACGGGCTAGGCGTGAATGTATGTACATGATTTATTAAAACTCTAACAAACTACAAAAAAGGAAGTAAACAAAAGGTGCGCACAATGGCGGAGAACAAACTTGACTAATGAAACCAAAAGACTAGCACAAAGGCAATAAACTATGAACACGAAACAAAAACACTTACTGTGGCATGGCATGAAGCATGAACTATGGTAAACAGGAATATCATGGGTAGCAGTCGTATGGATGGATGGATAGATAATGTCACCAGGACGAACAACAGAAACAGACCGGCTTAAATAGCAGTGACATGATCAGGGAAAACAGGTGAGTGACTCAAAACGTGAAACAGGTGCGTGACATGATGCGATACCAAGTAAAACAACAGAATGGCACCTAGTGTGTGTGTAACAATCATTGGTACTTTAACTGTAACTTTAAAAGGACAACTTGGCTGATACCCCACATTTGCTTACCGATGCGATACCAAGTAAAACAACAGATTTGTTTTAGCAAAACAACAGGAATGGGAAATAGATTGTCAATACGTGGACCTTGGAGTTTGTTTTCCCGGAATGCAAAGGAAAGTTGGCACGGGCTAGGCGTGAATGTAAGTACATGATACTGGGGTTCAATCCCCACCTTCTACCATCCTAGTCATGTCCTTTGTGTCCTTGGGCAAGACACTTCACCCCTTGCTCCTGATGGCTGCTGGCTAGCGCCTTGCATGGCAGCTCCCGCCATCAGTGTGTGAATGTGTGTGTGAATAGGTGAATGTGGTAATACTGTCAAAGCGCTTTGAGTACCTTGAAGGTAGAAAAGCGCTATACAAGTATAACCCATTTATCATTTATGATTTATTTATTAAAACACTAACAAACTACAAAAAAGGAAGCAAACAAAAAAAGCACAATGGCGGAGAACAAACTTGACTAATGAAACCAAAAGACTAGCACAAAGGCAATAAACTATGAACACGAAACAAAAACACTTACTGTGGCATGGCATGAAGCATGAACTATGGTAAACAGGAATATCATGGGTAGCAGTAGTATGGATGGATGGATAGATAATGTCACCATGACGAACAACAGAAACAGACCGGCTTAAATAGCAGTGACATGATCAGTGAAAACAGGTGCGTGACTCAAAACGTGAAACAGGTGCGTGGCATGACAGGTGAAAACTAATGGGTTGCTATGGTGACAAAACAAACAAAAGTGCACAAAGAGTCCAAAAACAAAACCGAACATGACTAAAACAAAACATGATCACACAGACATGACATAGATGAGGCCCTAAACAAAAACACTGAAATAGAAGCTTACAGTAGGAGGGGGATTCATTTTACCTGACACATGAAACGTGACAAATTGGAGCGGCGCACTATCCACTTTGACGTGTTGAATATCATAAAATGTGTGGAAATTCCAACTTGGAGCCGAGCGTCGGTTGCTATGCAGAGTGGCGCTTTCCATCATTTTCAGCGGACTGCTTTGCAAAACAGTTTTTCATCAAAAAAGTGTCGCAGGGTGTTCATGAACTCAATTAAAGAGCACATTGGACGTTTATTAGAGAAAAGGGAATGCATTTTATAATAATGTTGAACAAAAATGTACATCACAATCTTTTTAGTCTATTCCATAACATAATATGACATCATTCATCATGATAATTTTTGGACATTGCTGTGTCAATGTTGACATATTTGTGTCGTTTTTCGCGAAGGTGTTTAGGTGAGAAGCAGGAGCGACGATTCAAAGAAATAAGCTTTATGTACATTTTGGAAAAAATGGGCTAAAAAGCCTTTAACTAGAATACATGTAGCTGTTTTCTCCTCTCGGGATGGTTGATTTTTATTATTGTTTATTATTAGATCCTTTTCCATCACGGCTGTGTGTTATTGCGCATTGTTCAACTCCGACAATGTCTTCTTTGCGAGTGATTTGAAGTGTTTTTAAATTCCACACTCAGAAAGTCAACCTGAGTGGGACTTGTAAAAGTGCATTAAAATCAAGGTAAAATGAGCAACGAGAAATATTAATATTAATGCCATTATTAGCTCTTATGGCCTTTAAAACCTAGTCTAGTTTGTCTTTAGTAGTTGTGATATTGAAAGAGTCTAAATATTTGTGCTCGTAGGTTGGAAATGTTTTTTGTTTTTTTTTAATATATGAGACAATGAGACTGCTCTTTTAAAAAAAAAAGTGTTTGTTTCTCTCGCCATCTAAACACAGCAGGTCGTAATTGCAGCTAATTGGACCTGTCCTTAACTACACAAACAGATGAGTGGACGCAGCAGCTAATTGCAAAGCTTAGTCACAATCGGTAGAGGGGAGTCCTCCAGGGCCTCAGCGGGCCAACAAGCCCTTAGCCTGCTTCACAGGATGAAGAGTCAACGTGATCAGACCAGAACTGAGCAGCAAATCGGACCAGAGCTTAAATAATGAATGACGCTCAATTTAACTGGTTTACACTTCATGTACTTATGATCTGCGAGGAGCAGGAACCCTCTACTGCAGGCCTGGGCAATTATTTTGACTCGAGGGGGGCAAATTTAGAGAAAAAAACGTGTCTGGGGGCCGGTATATCTGATTTTTAGAAACCTCACAATAATGTCTGATTGAATGCTAAAAACGTTATGACAGACCGCCTTAAAAAACAGAACGTTTACATTTTTTTTACTGAATGAGACACCCAGAATGTACATGAAAATAAAGAATGTGGGTTTTACAATATTAACTATGAACGGTAAAACACTGAATATTGACAACATATGAACGTCACACAACCTCTAAATTGACATATTTTACAATCAAGCGAAAAGCAACAAACAAAGCGAAAAATGAACGCGAAAAATCTGATACAATACAATACAATCCTACCGAGCTTTAGAATTTTGTTGTAAAAATCTCCTTCCGCGTCTGTCCCTGACACCCGCATTTCAGGCTGGCCGCTCTAGAAACACTCTGTGAAAACGCTCCCCACCCACACTGCTTGGTGCCTCATCTGAGCTGCTGTGACGTAGATTACCATAGTAACTAATTAGATTACCATAGTAACTACTATATCATGCAAAAGTGCAGATTCCAACCATTGAAAACTTTGTATGGTTCAAGACTTACTGTCATTTGAAATCATCACTGTGTCAGGACTTGATCCTGGGTGTTTGCTTTTCCGGGATGCAACGGAAAGTTGGCTCGGGCGAGACGGGAATGTAAGTACATAATTTATTTAATTTTATCAAAAAAAAGTACAAACGAAAAGCGCGCACAGTGGCGGAGAAACAACTTGGCTATGAAAACAAATACTTGCACAAAGGCAGAAACTATAAACAACAAAAAACACTAACTGTGGCATTAATAAACAAAGCTTACTTGGCATGGACAAAAGGAGCAGCATGAACGATGGACATGAAAAAAGTGTCAGGAATGTGCAGAGCATAAATGTGGGATGTCGTCAGAACGACAAACTGAAAACAATGAACTTAAACACTATAGACATGATTAGTGAAAGCTGGTGCGTGACTCAAAACGTGAAACAGGTGCGTGACGTGACAGGTGAAAACTAATGGTTGCTATGGTGACAAAACAAAACAAAAGTGCACAAAAAGTCCAAAAACAAAACCGAACATGACTAAAACAAAACATGATCACACAGACATGACACACTGCATATCATAATGACGGCTACAGTTTCCATCTTAAGGATCGAAATTTTTTTGGGGGGAATGTCCGGCAGGCCAGATTGAAAAGCTTAATGTCCCTGGGCCTTAATTTGCCCAGGTCTGCTCTATTGGCCATTTTTTTACACGTGACTTTTGCAACACTTCTGCCGTGGACGAGTTGTCTGTCTGTGTAGCGATTTAAACGTGTAAAAAGAGTCGTCTGTCTGTAACTACCCCTTGCCCTTCCATATACTCACCACTAGTAGGCGCCTTGCAGCCACTGATCATGTTATTCTGCGTTGAAGTCAGCAACCGTGGACCAGCTCGAACACTTGCTCAGAGCTGCCAAGCTTCAGGCTTTGTGCCTGCAATTAACCAACACTACACAATTTAAACCGATCAGAAACAACCAACTTTCGCACACCCCGGCTGTGTGTTGTTTCTGATTGGTTTATATTGCGTGGGGTCTTCCGTGGTTGGTTAAATGTAGGCACACCTCAGATACACACACGCAGATTGTATTACTGTATTTTCCGGACTATAAGGCGCACTTAAAATCTTTTTTTCCCCTCAAAACTCAACAGTGCGCCTTATAACCCAGTTACTGTATAGAAATATGGGGAAATAACTACAAAAGAACACTTCATTCATTAACGGTGTTACAAAAAAGATCAGTTAGAATAATACACAATGTTGGATATAGAGAACATACAAATCCTTTATTTATTGAATCAAAAATACTGAAATTCCACGACATAGTGAATTTGCAAACAACTAAAATTATACATAAAGCAAACTATAACCTGCTACCCATGAATATACAACAATTCTTCTAAAAAAAAAGAGGAGAAATATAATCTCAGAGAAAGATGTAATTTAAAATATCTGTATGCACGTACAACACTTAAAACCTTCAGTATGTCGGTATGTGGAATTAAATTATGGAATGGATTAAGCAAAGCAAACAAACATTGTACTAATATGATCCACTTCAAGAAACTCTTCAAACTTAAAGTGTTTACAAAGTACAAAGAAGAAGAACCATGATAAACATTCTGGATTTATTCCATCCATCCATTCTTTCATTCTTTCATTCTCAAAATAATCTTATTTATCTCATTATATGTAATATGACTTACTTCACCAATTATTATTTATTTATTTTTATTGTGATTACTTATGGAGTATATTGTGAATAAATTGTGAACAGGAAGTGAACAAAAAGTTTTAGCAACTGTTATGAAAAAGAAAAGGGGTAGGATTAAATAAGCTCTGCTTCTTCCTACTCCTTTTCGAACATGTTGAAAAGAGAAAGTGGAAATTGTGATGTATCATGTGTATGCTTGCATGTTCGAAATAAATTCAAACTCAAACCTGGTGCGCCTAATGTACGGAATAATTCTGGTTTTGCTTACTGACCTCGAAGCTATTTTATTTGGTTCATGGTGAAATGATAAGTGTGACCATTAGATGGCAGTCAAACATAAGAGATACGTGTAGACTGCACGGTGATGGCAGTCACACACAAGAGATACGTGTAGACTGCAATACGACTCAAGTAAACAACACCAACATTACATATGTTCCATTGAAAGTACAGAATATTACACACGGCGCTCAAAAATCTATTACAATGTTTTTGTACGACTTTGGTAAGCTATGAAGCCACACCGCTTGATGGATTGTACTGTGCTTCAACATACGAGTATTATTATGGTGTGTGTATAAGGTAAGACATATTATCTGGCGTTTTGTTTCGCAATATTATGCAAAAGCAACTTTTCGTACCTTCTGGTACCTGCTGATCTGTATTTGGGATCTGCATAAGTCCTGAAAAATTGCGCTCCTCCGCTTTTGTAGTCCATGACAACACCGTAGTCGATAAGCTTCTTCTTTTTCTCTATCTTCTTGTTATGGGACATTCATCCTCCGCTGTTGCCATTTCCAATATAAAGTAGTATAAAGTTCTTACTTATATCTTTCAGTAAACTCGCCATGAAAGAGCTAAAACATACCGGTGTAGTGAGTCTACATTATTCACCCGAGGAACTTTAGTTATTAGAGAGTTCCGCTCGGACGGTTTTTCACAGGACACATTTCCGGATGAGGAGATGCTGCTCCGTTATTGATTGAAGGAAAGTCTGAATGTCATTAAAACAGATAGCTCCATCTTTTGACACTTCTTCCACTCCCATCCTTGCACGCTACAACAAAGATGACGGAGAGAAAAAAAAAATACTGTCGAGGGTGAGCCACGTAAATAAGACCGCCCACAAAACGGCGCATCCTGAAGCGACTGTCAGAAAGCGGCTTGAAGATGATCTGTGAAACATAATCTATGCAATATTTTGACCAAAGAACATCATTACATGTTATGTAGGAAGTGTTTTACATTTAGAAAAAAAAAAAAAAAAAAAAAAAAGACTCCTTTAATGCGCCCTATAATCTGGTGCGCCTTTTTTTATGAAAAAAGATAAAAAATAGACCATTCATTGCACCTTATAATCCGGTGCGCCCTATGGTCCGGCAAATACAGTACACACACGCACTTCTGAATGCGCGCTCACAAATCTGGATACACTCGCTCAAATTCTAGATGGCATATGTGTCGCAAAAGTCACGAGTAAGTAGACAGCCTACCGAGGGTTCTTTCTGATTAGGGACAGACAACTTAAAACACGTAAGCGGATCTAAAAGACACGTACGCGGATCTGATCACACACATTCGGATTGACATACAGACACAAACATTAATACAAACACACGTGAGTTGGATTACACGCGCACAGATTGAGATACACGTCTGCAAAAATGTTTGCTGCAATAATACTTCCGTGTAAATCCTTCATGTTGCATACTTTTACAGAGAATATACTGGATGATTTCATTATTTAATGATTACAAAATGGTTTGGGTATCTCGTAATTTTAACTTAAACATAGATTTTCTTTTAAATGAGTAAATATTTGTTTTATAATGATATTAACTTGTTTATATTTTATGTTAATAATTTCTTTAATTTTATAACATTTTCCATGACTCTTTATAATAAGTTAAATTAGGAAATATTTTTGATTACTGTAAATATTTTCCATGTATCATCATTATGATTAAATTTTTTTTATTTATATAAGAATTTAGTTTTTGTTGTTACACCATTTTTAGATATTTTTTAGTTATTAAAATGTCTTAAGGTATCTTACATTTTTAAAAATCATTTTTACACATGACATGTGAAGTGTGTCAAAATGCAAGTCAAAAATAAACATGATCATTATATTTCATAATTTAAAAATATTCTATTTGATTAAATATTTCATCTTTAAATAAAATTCTAAGATTGTTATTTTCCTTATATATTTTTCACCAAAATCTAACTTTTTTTTTAGTAACAACTAATGCATTCGTTATTTCTTAACTGCTAGTAAGTCATATCATTAAATATATTTCGTTGTTATAGTTATTTGCCATTTACTTCTTATATTTTTATTGGATTATTTTTACGCTATTATTAAACAATGTCTTCTATTATTGTTGTATTTATTTTTTAATCTTTTTTTGATGTATTTATTCTTTTGGGGGGGGTTAGGGGGATACTGAGTATTTTTATAGCTTATCATTAAAATGTACAGTAATTGGGAACATTGGCGGAAAAAAGTATGTGGTAAAATAATGATAACGGTTAACTTTGTTTACAACAGGGGTCCCCAAACTTTTTGACTCGGGGGCTGCATTGGGTTAGAACAATTTGGCCGGGGGCCGAGCTGTATATATATATATATATATATATATATATATATATATATATATATATATATATATATATATATATATATATATATATATATATTTTAAAATCAATTATAAAATAGTTGGCGATTAATTTAGCATCAATTCGTTGGATCTATGCTATGCGCATGCGCAGAGGCAATTATTAATATTATTATTATTTCTTTTATTATTATTATTATTATTTTTTTTTTTATATAAACCTTTATTCATAAACTGCAACATGTACAAACAGCTGAGAAACAATAAGCAAAATAAGTATGGTGCCAGTATGCTGTATTTTTCCCAATAGAATACTGGAAAGGATAGAAATGTAGTTTGTCTCTTTTATCCGATCATTAATCGATTAATCGAAGTAAAATCGACAGATTAATCGATTGTCAAATTAATCGTTAGTTGCAGCCCTAATATATATATATATATATATATATATATATACACGTTAGGTCCGGAAAAATACAGAGGCTATATCATCCGTACAAGCCTTTCGCGAAACAGGCTTGTAGGGACACTGCGGCACGAGCACGATGATGTCACGTTATTGATGGAAAATGCATTTTTAGACAATATGATTTGCCTGAGCGGCTAGGAGACACAGAGAGTAACAACCGGTAGAAAATGGACTACAAAAAACAGATTTTAAAAGATAATAATAAAAAAAAAGAAAAGTATATATATATATATATATATATATATATATATATATATATATATATATATATATATATATATATATATATATTTTTTTTTAACTTTGGATGTTGGCGGGCCGTAGTTTGGGGACCCCTGGTTTACAACAATATTATGATAAATAATAATAATTCTAATATTTTTATTTTTAATTGAATAAAAAATGTACCCTTTTTTTTTTAATATATATATTATTTATTTTGTGTTTTTTTTAATAAGTGTTAATTACCATTTTTAAAATATGCAAAAAATGTTTACACAGTATCATTTAAAAATGTTGTCAAAAATGTAATGTTTTAGTTAACCAAATCCTAATAGTGTTTTTAAAACTACACATTTTATTTATATATATATTTTTTTACAAGTACTGACTATTTTTAGAGCATCATCAATGTTTGTCGTCAAACCTTAATGAGGAACACTCTTAGAACAATAACAAAAAAAATGTCATCTCGGTACATCAAAAAGTGTCGGCAGGAAGCAGCACGCAAACAAGCGACGGCGCGACCTCCTTGGCGGAGGTAACAAATAAAAATAGAGCGCGGTGATTAAATCACTGATTTGAAAATGACATCCGTCAGAAGCTAAACGGGCGTCAGGTGAAATGTTTTAAAAGCTTTGATGGCGTGAAGCGTCACGACAGAGGAGTACAGCAAGGAGGTCGCGAGCTGATCAAAGCGCGGCAGGGGAAGCGTTGACAGCCGCGCGGATAAACATTCTCACTGCTGGCGGAGTGAATCCCGCTCATTTGTGTTAATAATCATCTTTGGCCTCTCTGTATAATCAGCTGAAACTAAAAGCCACTTATCAAAATTGCTATTTCAAAGTTATTTGCAGTAATAAAAATGATAATGAAAGCCTCCGTCCTCCCAGCTCAGGAGGATTAAGGCCTCGCTGTCTTTACGGCTAACCTCGCAACGTGTAGTGCTGTAGTGCGACGCCGCGGGCTGCCTCAGTGTTTACCGCCTTGCATCTGCACACTCACACACACACTGATGTTTCCCCCACGTGCACCTTTGCTCTCTTCCCAGCTAAATCACCACAGTGCTGCACTACATCCATCATGCAGCATCTACATTATTTACTAGCGGCCCCGCACGCCGTATGCTTCGTCTCATAGCGGTTAGCTGGCGCTGAAAAGCCAATTTTTTGACACAACGTCGCCACACATCACCGAAAAGACCTAACGCTGCGTTATTAGCCGACCCAGGCGATAAAAAAAAGGGTATCGAAACATACACAGGTCAATATGTGGCGAGTAAATCAACCTTTGAGCTGGCTGTTCCCTTCTTTGCTAATGCTAAGGGCGATAGCATGAGAGGACACATGTGTTTCGACATTGTTTAGCATTTAGCTCACGTGAGATGCCAATACAACACTTCATGTACGTTAATATTCAGTTAAAAATCTACCTGCAGTCCTGTTTTAAAAGTTTACATACACTTGTAAAGAACATAATGTCATGGCTGCATTGAGTTTCCAATCATTTCTACAACTCTTATTTTTTTTGAAGAGTTTTGTCTGTTTTTATCCAAACAGCCACTCGCTAAGTGAATTATTAACACAATTTGTTATTATGGTAATGTATTTACGTATGTAAGAAAATAAATTAATGAGTGGATGTTTAGATAAGAACAGACAAAATTGGTCAAACGCAAGCTCTCTCCGAGCTAATGCTAAGGAAGTTAGCTATAGCCTGATTAGCAAAAAAAAAGGGGCACATATCACCAACTTTTTTTTCTTACGAATGTTTAAATATTAACATAATGAACATGCACATGTTATTAATACACCCAATTGGGTGTTTATATAAAAAACAGACACAATGGGTCAAATGTAAGCTAAACTAATGCTAAGAAAGGAGCAATAACCTGATCTCAAAAAAGGGCCACATACTGCAAAATTATTTTCTTACATATGTAAATACATTACCATAATAACAAATTGTGTTAATAATTCACTTGCGAGTGGCTGTTTGGATAAAATCAGACAACAATGGTCAAACGTAAGCTCCCTCCGAGCTAATGCTAAGGAAGTTAGCGTTAAACTGATTTACCAAAAAAGAGGCACGTATCACCAACTTTCTTTCTTACAGATCTTTAAATATTAACATATTGAACATGCACATGTTATTAATACACCCAATTACTGGCTGTTTATATAAAAAACAGACACAATGGCTCAAATGTAAGCTAAACTAATGCTAGGAAAGGAGCAATAACCTGATTTCAAAAAAGGGGCACATACTGCTAAATATTTTTCTTACATATGTATAAACATTACCATAATAAACAAATTGTGTTAAAAATTCACTTAACGAGTGGATGTTCAGATACAAACAGACAGCATTGGTCAAACGTAAGCTCTCTCCGAGCTAATGCTAAGGAAGTTAGCGATAAACTAATTTGCCAAAAAGGCGCACATATCACCATCTTATTTTCTTACAGATGTTTAAATATTAACATAATGAACATACACATGTTATTAATACACCCAATTACTGGCTGTTTATATGAAAAAACAGACACAATGGGCCAAATGCAACCTCTTTCCTAACTAATGCTAGCAAAGGAACAATAACCTAATCCAAAAAAAAGGGGCACATACTGCTAAATCATTTTCTTACATATGTATAAACAATACCATAACAACAAATTGTGTTAATAATTCACTTAACGAGTGGATGTTTAGATAAGAACAGACAGAATTGGTCAAATGTAAGATCTCTCCGAGCTAATGCTAAGGAAGTTAGCTATAGCCTGATTAGCAAAAAAAAGGGGCACATATCACCAACTTTTTTTTCTTACAAATGTTTAAATATTAACATAATGAACATGCACATGTTATTAATACACCCAATTGGGTGTTTATATAAAAAACAGACACAATGGGTCAAATGTAAGCTAAACTAATGCTAGGAAAGGAGCAATAACCTGATCTAAAAAAAGGGCCACATACTGCAAAATTATTTTCTTACATACGTATATACATTACCATAACAACAAATTGTGTTAATAATTCACTTAGCGAGTGGATGTTTGGATAAAAACCGACAAAATTGGTCAAACGTAAGCTCTCTCCGAGCTAATGCTAAGGAAGTTAGCGTTAAACTGATTTGCCAAAAAAGGGGCACATATCACCAACTTTCTTTCTTACAGATTTTTAAATATTAACATAATGAACATGCACATGTTATTAATACACCCAATTACTGGCTGTTAATATAAAAAACAGACACAATGGCTCAAATGTAAGCTAAACTAATGCTAGGAAAGGAGCAATAACCTGATTTAAAAAAAGGGGCACATACTGCTAAATCATTTTCTTACATATGTATAAATATTACCATAATAAACAAATTGTGTTCATAATTCACTTAACGAGTGGATGTTCAGATACAAACAGACAGCATTGGTCAAACGTAAGCTCTCTCCGAGCTAATGCTAAGGAAGTTAGTGATAACCTAATTTGCCAAAAAGGGGCACATATCACCATCTTATTTTCTCACAAATGTTTAAATATTAACATAATGAACATACACATGTTATTAATACACCCAATTACTGGCTGTTTATATAAAAAACAGACACCATGGGCCAAATGTAAGCTCTTTCCTAACTAATGCTAGCAAAGGAGCAATAACCTGATCTAGAAAAAAGGGCACATACTGCTGAATCATTTTCTTACATATGTATAAACATTACCATACCAACAAATTGTGTTAATAATTCACTTAACGAGTGGATGTTCAGATACAAACAGACAAAACTGGTCAAACGTCAGGTCTCTCCGAGCTAATGCTAAGGAAGTTAGCGATAACTTGATTTGCCAAAAAAGGGGCACATATCACCAATTTCTTTTCTTACACATGTTTAAATATTAACATAATGAACATGCACATGTTATTAATACACCCAATTACTGGCTGTTTATATAAAAAACAGACACAATGGGCCAAATGTTAGCTCTTTCCTAACTAATGCTAGCAAAGGAGCAATAACCTGATCTAGAAAAAAGGGCACATAATGCTGAATCATTTTCTTACATATGTATAAACATTACCATAACAACAAATTGTGTTAATAATTCACTTAACGAGTGGATGTTTAGATAAAAACAGGCAAGATTGGTCAAACGTAAGCTCTCTTCGAGCTAATGCTAAGGAAGTTAGCTATAGCCTGATTAGCAAAAAAAGGGGCACATATCACCAACTTTTTTTTCTTACAAATGTTTAAATATTAACATAATGAACATGCACATGTTATTAATACATCCAATTATTGGGTGTTTATATAAAAAACAGACACAATGGGTCAAATGTAAGCTACACTAATGCTAGGAAAGCATACTTGCCAACCTTGAGACCTCATATATATATATATATGTATATATATATATATATATATATATATATATATATATATATATATATATATATATATATATATATATATATATGTATATATATATATATATATATATATGTATATATATATATATATATATATATATATATATATATATATATATATATATAAGAGAAATACTTGAATTTCAGTGTTCATTTATTTACACATATACACACACATAACACTCTTCTACTCATTGTTGAGTTAAGGGTTGAATTGTCCATCCTTGTTCTATTCGCTGTCACTATTTTTCTAACCATGCTGAACACCCTCTCTGATGATGCATTCTGCTTCGTCTCCTTATTGTGTGCGCAGTTGTGCACTGCACTCTTTAAAAGCCGTAGATGTTATTGTCACATATGCATGTACAGTAGATGGCAGTATTGTGCTGTTTAAGAGTGTCACAACATTGCTGTTCACGGCAGACGAACTGCTTTACGGTAGACGAAAACGTGACTGCTGTTGTTGTGTGTTGTTGCCGCGCTGGGCGGACGTTAATGAAACTGCCTAACAATAAACCCACATAAGAAACCAAGAACTCGCCCTCCATCATTCTACAGTTATAACGTGATTGGGCAGGCACGCTGTTTATATTGTGGGAAAGCGGACGTGAAAACAGGCTGTCGACACGTCACTCAGGTCCGCCTGAATTTCGGGAGATTTTCGGGAAAAAATTTGTTCCGGGAGGTTTTCGGGAGAGGCGCTGAATTTCGGGATGTTTGGATAAAAACAGACAAAATTGGTCAAACGTAAGCTCTCTCCGAGCTAATGCTAAGGAAGTTAGCGTTAAACTGATTTGCCAAAAAAGGGTGTACATATCACCAACTTTATTTCTTACAAATGTTTAAACATTAACATAATGAACATGCACATGTTATTAATACACCCAATTACTGGCTGTTAATATAAAAAACAGACACAATGGGTTAAATGTAAGCTAAACTAATGCTAGGAAAGGAGCAATAACCGGATTTGCCAAAAAATGGGCACATATCACCAACGTTTTTTCTTAAAAATATTTGAACGTTTACATATTAAACATTTATGTGTTAATAACTCCCTTAACTGGGTGTCAAGAAACAAACATTAGGTAAAAGAACGGACAATTGGTAAAATGCTGTTGTCTTGGTTTAGCTCGTCCCTTTTATTCTTTAACTGTTACACAGTGATGTAAATATGGAGTTATGGGCAACAATCAACTTTCAAGGCAAAAAAACATGAGTAGAAACTTGAATAAAAAGCAAGATCCCATTTGAACGTAACGCATCATTTGTTTAACATGACGAGGCATCACCTGGGAAGCGTGCCCACAGCAGTCTGACAGAGAAAGATCTCTCGTCTGGAAGATCGCACAGGACACGCGACATGGCCCGCGGCGCTGCAGACATTCCAGGCCCACGGACGGAACGGAAAACGCCGTCACTCTAAGACGTTGTGGCATTTCATTGGAAAATGCTCAAAAGACTCGACACATCCCAACATGGGACTACTGTGTTCGTTCTGACATACATTTATACAAGTAGAAGAAAACAACACAGACTGGTGGTTTTTATTTGAATTATTTCAGTAATACACGGTTGTAGATGACCACCATGTAGCCCACCAGACACTTTGAAAGGATTTCATTTAGGGCGCATACAGAAAAATGGAAGAAACTTGTCTATGAAACCCACAAAAATCAATGTCCCCGAGAACACCTACTGGCAAAGTTGATACATTACATTACATTACAATTAGGGATGTCCGATAATGGCTTTTTGCCGATATCCGATATTCCGTTATTGTCCAACTCTTTAATTACCGATACCGATATCAACTGATATATGCAGTCGTGGAATTAACACATTATTATGCCTAATTTAGACAACCAGGTATGGTGAAGATAAGGTACTTTTTTTTTAAAATTCATAAAATAAGATAAATAAATTAAAAACATTTTCTTGAATAAAAAAGAAAGTAAAATAATATAAAAACAGTTACATAGAAACTAGTAATTAATAAAAATTAGTAAAAGTAACTGCTAAAGGTTAGTACTATTAGTGGACCAGCAGCACGCACAATCATGTGTGCTTACGGACTGTATCCTTTGCAGACTGTATTGATATATATTGATATATAATGTAGGAACCAGAATATTAATAACAGAAAGAAACAACCCTTTTGTGTGAACGAGTGTGAATGAGTGTAAATCGGGGAGGGAGGTTTTTTAGGTTAGTGCATCTTGTGTTTTTTATGTTGATTTAATTTAAAAAAAACAAAAAAAAACCGACACCGATAATAAAAAAAACGATACCGATAATTTCCGATATTACATTTTAACGCATTTATCGGCCGATATTATCATACATCTCTAATTAAAGTACCAATGATTGTCACACACACACTAGGTGTGGTGAAATTTGTCCTCTGCATATGACCCATCCCCTTGTTCACCCCCTGGGAGGTGAGGGGAGCAGTGGGCAGCAGCGGTGCCGTGCCCGGGAATCATTTTTGGTGATTTAACCCCCAATTCCAACCCTTGATGCTGAGTGCCAAGCAGGGAGGTAAAGGGTCCCATTTTTATAGTCTTTGGTATGACTCGGCCGGGGTTTGAACTCCCAACCTACCGATCTCAGGGCGGACACTCTAACCACTAGGCCACTGAGTAGTAATTACAATGATATAGGGCAAAAAGACAACACAAATTACCGCCGTAAGAAGAAATGCATGGTTGTAGATCACCGTCATGTATCCCACCAAACAGTTGAAAGAGTTTTATTTAGGCTGCATAAAGAAAAATTTAAGGATATTTACCGTATTTTTCGGAACATAGGGCGCACCGGATGAGCGGGTCTATTCAGGTCTTTTTTCATACAAAAGGTGCACCGGATTATAAGGCGCATGAAAGGGGTCGTATTATGATTTTTATAAAAATTTAAAACACTATCTTGTGCTCTACATAACATGTAATGGTGGTTCTTTGGTGAAAATGTTGCATAGATGATGTTTTACAGATCATCTTCAAGCCGCTTTCTGACAGTCGCTTCCGGATGCGCCGTTTTGTGGGCGGTCTTATTTACGTGGCTCACCTTCAACAGCGTCTTCTCCACGTAATCTTTGTTGTAGCGGTGTAGTGTGCAAGGACGGTTGTGGAAGAAGTGTCAAAAGATGGAGCTAACTGTTTTAATGACATTAAGACTTTACTTAAATCAACAACAGAGCAGGATCTTCTCGTAACAACAACAACGCCATAAATGTGTCCCGTGAAAAAACGTCTCTAATCTAGTCTACTGAACTTTACGCTACTTTATATTAGAAATGTGAGTGTGAATGTTGTCTGTCCATCTGTGTTGGCCCTGTGATGAGGTGGCGGCTTGTCCAGGGTGTACACCGCCTTCCGCCCGAATGCATCTGAGATAGGCTCCAGCAACCCCTGTGATCCCAAAAGGGACAAGCGGTAGAAAATGGATGGATGGATGGCAACAGCGGAAGATGAATGCCACATAAGAAGGTCGAGAAAAAGAAGAAGCTCATGACTACGGTGTCGGCACGGACTACAATGGCGGACGCGCGCACATTTTCAGGACTTATGCAGATCCCAAATACACATCAGCAGGTACCAGAAAGTAAGAAAAGTTGGTTTTGCATAATAATGCGAAACAAAACGGCAGATGATATGTCTGCTAATAGGTGCCATTTTGCAGTCTTTATACACGCACAATATTAATACTCGTATGTTGAAGCACAGTACAATCCATCAAGCGGTGCGGCTTCATAGCTTACCAAAGTCGTACTAAAAACATTTTGACAGATTTTTGAGCGCCGTGTGTAATGTTCTATATTCTCAATGGAACATTTAAAAGGGAACATTATCACAATTTCAGAAGGGTTAAAACCATTAAAAATCAGTTCCCAGTAGCTTATTTTATTTTTCGAAATTTTTAAAAAAATTTACCCATCACGCAATATCCCTAAAAAAAGACTCAAAGTGCCTGATTTTAACCATCGTTATATACATTCGACCATTTTCCTGTGACGTCACACAGTGATGCCAATACAAACAAACATGGCGCATAGAACAGCAAGCTATAGCGACATTAGCTCGGATTCAGACTCGGGTTTCAGCGGCTTAAGCGATTCAACAGATTACGAATGTATTGAAACGGATGGTTGTAGTGTGGAGGAAGGTAGCGAAAACGAAATTGAAGAAGAAACTGAAGCTATTGAGCCATATCGGTTTGAACCGTATGCAAGCGAAACCGACGAAAACGACACGACAGCCAGCGACACGGGAGAAAGCGAGGACGAATTCGGCGATCGCCTTCTAACCAACGATTGGTATGTGTTTGTTTGGCATTAAAGGAAACTAACAACTACGAACTAGGTTTACAGCATATGAAATACATTTGGCAACAACATGCACTTTGAGAGTGCAGACAGCCCAGTTTTCATCAATTAATATATTCTGTAGACATACCCTCATCCGCTCTCTTTTCCTGAAAGCTGATCTGTCCAGTCCAGTTGGAAATGCATCTGCTTTGAGTGTCGCAGGATATCCACACATTCTTGCCATCTCTGTCGTAGCATAGCTTTCGTCGGTAAAGTGTGCGGAACAAACGTCCAATTTCTTGCCACTTTCACATCTTTGGGCCACTGGTGCAACTTGAATCCGTCCCTGTTCGTGTTGTTACACCCTCCGACAACACACCGACGAGGCATGATGTCTCCAAGGTACGGAAAACAGTCGAAAAAAAAGGAAAATAACAGAGCTGATTTGACTCGGTGTTTGTAATGTGTTTGAGAAAATGGCGGATTGCTTCCCGATGTGACGTCACAACGAATAATAGAAAGGCGTTTAATTCGTCAAAATTCACCCATTTAGAGTTCGGAAATCGGTTAAAAAAAATATATGGTCTTTTTTCTGCAACATCAAGGTATATATTGACGCTTACATAGGTCTGGTGATAATGTTCCCCTTTAAAGTTTTGGTGTTTACTGCCGTCATCTTGCAGTTTACACGTATCTCTTATGTATGACTGCCATCTACTGGTCACACTTACCATCACACCATGTACCAAATAAAATTGCTTCGAGGTCAGTAAGCACAACCAGAATTATGCGTACTGGGTTATAAGGCGCACTGTCCAGTTTTGAGAAAATGAAAGGATTTTAAGTGTGCCTTTTAGTCCGAAAAATACGGTACGTTTTGTTTATGAAACACACTAAAACCAATCCAATGTAGGTTAAAGGGTTCATAGTATGATTGTTATCTGCATTTAAAACTTCTTAGTGGTGTACATAACATGTAATGGTGGTTCTTTGGTTAAAATTTTGCATAGATTATGTTTTACAGACCATTTTCAAGCCGCTACCTGACCGTCTCTTCAGGAAATGTCGTCTTGTAGGCGGTCTTATTTAAGTGCCTTCACTTCGACTGTGTCTTCTTCCCGTTAGCCAGTTTTTGAGTGCTTCCATATGGAATCTCCTGACAGATATAAGTTCCAACTATGCGCTACTTTGTATTACAAATGGCAACAGTGGAGGATCCATGTAGGAACCAGAAGGCACAAGACATTAAAACAACATTGAGAACTTGTTGAATTAGGTCCTGACGTTGAGCAACTCAAACTTAAAGTTGGAACAACATGCTTTTTGACGACGTTTAATCAATGTTGGGTTCTGACGTTGATTTGACCATTGAAATTTGGCCATTTCCTAACCAATATTCTACAACACAAATAAAAACATTAAAACAACATGCTTTTCGACAACGTTTATTCAATGTCAGGTTGTGATGTTGATCTGACCATTGAAATTGGGTCATTTCTCAACCAACAACGTGGATCCAACGTTGGACATCAACGTTGTCTCAATTTACAAATACAACTATTTTGCAGCGTTGTTTGAAAGTCAGTTTTAAAGGACATGTATGTACTGTATTTTTCAGACTATAAGTCACAGTTTTTTTCATAGTTTGGCCGCGGGTGCGACTTATACTCAGGAGCGACTTATGTGTGAAATTATTAACACATTACCGTAAAATATCAAGTCACTTTTTTGCAAATTAGAATCTGCAGGCGTCTGAGTACTTGCGACAAAGCTGATCTCCTCTGCTACGTCTTTTTATGCTCTGGCAGACCAGGTGGGTATGAGGTAGGACTGTCTGGATACCAATATTTTTGGTACCGGTACCAAAACGTTTCTCGATACTTTTCAAAATAAAGGGGATCATGAAAAAAAATTAATTGTTGGCTTCATTTTAACAAAAAAAATATTACGGTACATTAAACATATATTTGTTATTGCACTCAGTGAACAATTTTAGAGGATTAAAATAAAAAAAAATAAAAAAGGGCTTTTCTTATTGCACTCAAAGAAGAATTTACAATGTTATATATTAAATATAGTCTGCAATAATATAGAGAGAGTGATTTATTGACATTGTAATCAAGGCTTCATGATTTATGGTTGCCAATCTTGAGCTGTGCTTTAAGACGAATAAAATGATTAGTAAATACCGTATTTTTCGGACTATATGTCGCAGTTTTTTTCATAGTTTGGCCGGGGGTGCGATTTATACTCAGGAGCGACTTATGTGTGAAATTATTAACAAATTACTGTAAAATATCAAATAATATTATTTAGCTCATTCACGTAAGAGACTAGACGTATAAGATTTCATGGGATTTAGCGATTAGGAGTGACAGATTGTTTGGTAAACGTATAGCATGTTCTATATGTTATAGTTATTTGAATGACTCTTACCATAATATGTTACGTGAACATACCAGGCACGTTCTCAGTTGGTTATTTATGCCTCATATAACGTACACTTATTCAGCCTGTTGTTCACTATTCTTTATTTATTTTAAATTGCCTTTCAAATGTGTATTCTTGGTGTTGGGTTTTATCAAATAAATTTCCCCAAAATATGCGACTTATACTCCAGTGAGACTTATATATGTTTTTTTTCCTTCTTTATTATGCATTTTCGGCCGGTGCGACTTATACTTCGGAGCGACTTATAGTCCGAAAAATACGGTATAATCAACGTTGTATCAATATCTTGTGCCAGCTGGGAGTCTTTCCCACAACAAGAGGATGGAAAATAAAAAGGAGCTACAATGTTGGACTACAGTGGATACATGTCTACCATATATGGATATATTTCCGCTGATTTCACCAATGGGAAAAACATGACAAATTGTGCATATCCTTGCTAAGGGTGCAAAGATTCGTCAACATTGTCGACAATAAAATGTGTCGCTATCAAATAAATTTGTCGACATAGTTGTGTCGTCATCACTCGTGTCGTCATCAACATTGAGGGTGAAAACGTGTAAAATTTGGGAATATTTCCTCATTTTCTTGTTAAAAATAGGGATAGCTTGCACATTTTGCAAAGCATGTCTTGTTTTTATGACACTATATCTGCGATATGGGAGCATTTAAAGCAAAAGGAATGTCGGACATCTTGAGGATGCGGCCTCAACTCGTTAAGATTGTTAGCTTGTGCCTTGCTAGCTAGCTAACACCTGTGTGACAAATAGATTTAACTATCATTTTAGCCTAAACTTTGTCTAAATCACTTCAAGTACTTTTTAAAGCAGCGTCAATTTGCAATGCAATGAATAAAGGCCCGCACACACACACACACACACACGCACACACACACACACACGCACACACACACACACACACACACACACACACACACACACACACACACACACACACACACACACACACGCACACGCACACGCACACACACACACACATTCTTGTATTTTGTACCTTCTCGAGACCACCGAAAAATGCCACCCTTTCTAGATATATAAAGATTTGTATTTACAACATTAATAATATATACATACTAAGAAAATATAAAAAAAGGTAAGCTTTTATCTATTTTAATTTTTTGTGTGTAATTGTTTTTTATTCTTCATTATTTACTTCAATTTATTACAGTATGTCTCTATATACATTTTTATTTTATTTGTTTCATTAATTTTGGCCAAAGGGGGAGCATTTCAATTTCTTTCACACACTTGTTATTACATATGTTGGCCACAAGGGGAGCACCTCAATTTTTTACACACACTTGTTATTTCATATGTTGACCTGAGGGGGAGCACTTTTAAAACCGACACACAGTCAATTAGAAAAATCCCTCCTTTTTGGGACCACTCTAATTTTGATAGATTTCACCACCAGGGGTGCAAATGAGATCTCTATTTTTTATTTTTTGTAATGTGCTTAAGGCCGGTGACAAACGAGTCACGGACCACAGATGGCCCCTGTGCCGCACTTTGGGCAACACAGCTGTAGAAGCTAACTGTTAATGGCCACTATAATCTTAGTACCGTAGTGTATTTGTTCATCCTATGGTCACATATGGGACGCGGGTTGTCTTACGTCAGCACCGGAAGTCGTAAAATCAGAGGTTCACCTGGCGTTTTTTTGGGGGGGATGAATAGGGAAGTCCTTCTTTAGCTTGTTTTATCATATATTGCTGCCTTTGCACCTTTTGTATGCACATTAAATCCATAAAAAATCCTGACTTTGGAGCAATGTTCACGGACTCTAGTATTTGGCTCTCTATTAGATGCAATGGTTTTCCGTATTGTGACCATGATTTTGGTCTTAACTTGTTCACCGGTCCTCATATGAAAGGTACTTTTCCTTGTTGATGTCACAAGAAGGGTAGAAATACAAGGACACACACACACACACACAACATTAGGCACCAATGCGGAGGTATCATATGATTAGACATACAATTTATTAGTTAGCTAAAATGTTAAGAATTAATCAATGACACAATCATAAGCATTGAGTCTATTAGAGTGCTAAAATGCCAGGAGTTAATCAATAATCAATAATAATATATCAGCGTGCAGCTTTTTAAACCCGTCCTCACTAAAGGCTTGTATCTTTTTGAGCAAATTAGTTTTGCTGTTTTATGTTGTTATTGCTATTTTAACTGTCCTGTTTTTACATAAAAAATGTACTTGGTTTATTTTGCACTTTTCCTGTTTTTACTTTTAAATAGACAAAACTCTCATAGCTATTAACATTTTTGTAACAGCCTAATGTGCAGCTTAGTCACAGAATAGTAAATATTTATGAATGAATTACTCATCTTTGTTGTTAGTAAACAGATGCCTAAAAGTATCTCGAGCTGAAACTAAAAGTTGATGGCTAAAGCTACTGAATATGCGTACGCTTCATAATCCGACCAGTCGACTAATCGTTAAGATAGTCAATGACTAGTCGATTATCAAAATAGTCGTCAAGTGCAGCCCTAATCCCCGACATGACTTCATTGTTTAATTTCTGCAGATCCCAAATACAAAAAAAAAAAGTACCGTATTTTCCGGACTATAAGGCGCACTTGAAATCCTTTTTCCCCCCTCAAAACCCGACAATGCGCCTTATAACCCAATACACCTATGTACGGAATAATTCTGGTTTTGCTTACCGACCTCGAAGCAATTTTATTTGGTACATGGTGTAATGATAAGTTTGACCTGTAGATGGCAGTCAAACATTAGAAATAAGTGTAGACGGCAATATGATGGCAATATGAATCAAGTAAACAACACCAACATTTTATACGTTCCATTGAAAATATAGAACATTACACACGGCGCTCCAAAATGTATCGAAATGTTTTAGTACGACTTTGGTAGGCCACGAAGCCACACCGCTTGATGGATTGTCGGCGCATTAAACATACAAGTATTATTATGGTGTGTGTATAAGGTAAGACATTGTCTGGCATTTTGTTTCACAATATTATGCAAAAGCAACTTTTCTTACCTTCTGGTACCTGCTGATCTGTATTTGAGATCTGCATAAATCCTGAAAAATTGCGCAGGTCCGCTTTTGTAGTCCGTGTCGACACCGTAGTCGATAAGCTTCTTCTTTTTCTCTATCTTCTTGTTATGGGACATTCATCCTCCGCTGTTGCCATTTCTAATATAAAGTAGTGTAAAGTTCTTACTTATATCTGTCAGTAAACTCGCCATGAAAGCGCTAAAAAGTACCGGTGTAGTGAGTTTACATTATTCACCCAAGGAACTTTAGTTATTAGAAAGTTCCGGTCGGACGGTTTTTCATAAGACACATTTCCGACGTTGTTGTTTGTTTCCGGATGAGGAGATGCTGCTCCATTATTGATTTAAGTAAAGTCTGAATGTCATTAAAACAGTTAGCTCCATCTTTTGACACTTCTTCCACTCCCGTCCTTGCACGCTACATCACTACAACAAAGATGACGGGGAGAAGATGCTGCCGAAGGTGAGCCACGTAAATAAGACCGCCCACAAAACGTCCTGAAGCGACTGTCAGAAAGCGGCTTGAAGATGATCTCTAAAACATAATCTATGCAACATTTTGACCAAGGAACCACCATTACATGTTATGTAGACCACAAGGAAGTGTTTTAAATTTAGAAAAAAATAAAATAATAATACGACTCCTTTAATGCGCCCTATATTCATGCACCTTAAATATGAAAAAAGAACGAAAATAGACCATTCATCGGCAGTGCGCCTTATAATCCGGTGCGCCCTATGGTCCGGAAAATACGGTAGGTCAGAAAAGTTGGTTTTGCGTATTAGGGCCCCCTTAAGTTTGGCTGTTCGCTCTGAAACAACACAGCCTATATATGTCAAAGTTCGGCATTTATAGTTTTCTTATAACACAAGTACATTTTGTTTGTTGTTAGTTTGTTAGTTTTTAGTCTGTCGTCAATCTGTGATGTTCCGATATTAAAATACGCCACTAAAAACGATGTTTGCGCTTAAAACACCCCCACTTTACGGTGCAGCTGCTCTACCTAGTGGTCAAGTTGGTGTATTACAGTCCGATTAAAACTGTAGCTCCCACGCAACACGATACACACGTCCACCGTTTTCCACTTTGCATATGTGTTACACAAGGTGTGTGACTGTTCATGTGTCCATCCAGACGCTGCTGGTAATCGACAGGAGTGTTGCAGCACGATCGTTTGTGCAGCTGCGTCAGTCCCGCTGCACAGTTCAGACCAGAGAAGCTGCTTTCCAGCCAAAGATAAATAAAACACACACACACACACACACACACACACACACACACACACACACACACACACACACACACACACACACACACACACACACACACACACACACACACACACACACTTGGTTGGTGCCTTTGTGCACGCTTACTGGCAGTATCACACGGTGGTGACCAAGATGATGTTGTGCAGTCAGTCGCCTCCTAAGAAAGTATGGCCTTGGTGAAGCCGAAAAATTCCACGTTATGAATCCTAATACGCTGGTGACGTAGCGCAACTCAACACCACATGTTTTAAAAAGGAGTACAAGGGAGGTAAAAAAAACCATGCTTTTTAAGTGCAACACGAAAAGGAACGCTCGCGGGGCACTTCATTAGGTACAGCCACCTCATGGGGCCAAACAAAAATCCATCCATCCATCCATCCATTTTCTACCACTTGTCCCGTTCGGGGTCGCGGGGGTGCATGGAGCCTATCTCAGCTGCATTCGGGCGGAAGGCGGGGTACACCCTGGACAAGTCGCCACCTCATCACAGGGCCAACACAGATAGACAGACAACATTCACACTCACATTCACACACTAGGGACCATTTAGTGTTGCCAATCAACCTATCCCCAGGTGCATGTCTTTGGAGGTGGGAGGAAGCCGGAGTACCCGGAGGGAACCCACGCAGTCACGGGGAGAACATGCAAACTCCATACAGAAAGATCCCGAGCCCGGGATTGAACTCAGGACTACTCAGGACCTTCGTATTGTGAGGCACATGCACTAACCCCTCTTCCACAGTACTGCCAATCAAAAATGTTGCCTCAATTTAGTTTTCACAGTAACAAACTGGCAGTTCAGTCACCAGAATTTTACCATAACATTTACCGTTGTTTTTACGTCACGTTATTGTTATTCTTACGATAACATTCCGTTTTGTTGTTGTTGTTTTTTTACTGTAAAATTTACTGTTGTTTTTACAGTTGTTTATTTTACTGTAACTGGAAAAACAATATTTTTGTTATTTTTACAGTAAAATCTGGTGACTCAAATGACAGTTTACCGTAAAATCCACAGTCATTATTTTTACACTCAATTGCTGTAAATTGAGAAAACAGTACCGCTGTTTTGTACCGTAAAATCTAAGGCCATTATGTTACAGTGCATTACTGCAAATGGAAAAACTCTATGACTGTTATTTTTACGATAAAATTATGTCAACTGAGCAGACAGTTTTTTTTTTTTACTGTAAAATCTACTGTAGGTATTGTTACACTTACTTACTGTAAATTGAAAAACGGTAACACGGTTTTCTTGACGGTAAAATTCTGGCGACTGAGTAGCAATTTTTTACCGTAAAATCTATGGCTGTTATGTTTAAAGTGCATTACTGTAAATGGAAAAACGGTACCACTGTTCAATTTTGGCGATTGAAATGCCAGTATTTTTTTTTTCTGTAAAATCTACAGTCATTATTTTTACACTCAATTACTGTAAATTAAAACACTGCACCACTGTTATTCTTACGAAAAAATTCTGGCAAATGAGCTGTAAGTTTTTGTTTTTTTACCGTATAATCTAAAGTTGTTTTTACAGTTCTTTATTGTAAATGAAAAAAAATGGTACTTTTGTTATTTTCTGAATACAATTTTGCCGATTGAAATGACAGTTTACCGTAAAATCCACGGTCATTATTTTTACACCAAATTACCGGAAGGTGAAAAACGGTACCACTGGTATTTTGAGCTGACTTTCTTTGTTCACTGAAAAATCTACTGCCGTCATGTTTACAGTGTATTACTGTAAACGGAAAAAAGGTACTTTTTGTCCTTATTACGATAAAATTCTGGTGATTGAGCTGACTTTTTTTTTAACCTTAAAATCTACTGTTGTTTTTACAGTTTTTTTTTATTTTTTTTACTGTAAATGGAAAAACAGTACTTTTGTTATTTTTACAGTAAAATCTGGTGACTCAAATGACAGTTTACCGTAAAATCCACAGTCATTATTTTTACACCAAATTACTGTAAATTAAAAAACAATACCACTGTTTTTTACCGTAAATTACTGAATATGGAAAAATGGTACCACTGTTAAAAATTCTGGCAACTGAGCAGCTATTTTTTTTTTTTTTTTACCGTAAAATTTATTCTATGTATTTTTACACTCAATTACTGTAAATGAAAAAATGGTACCACTGTTTTCTTGCCTGAAAAATTCTGGTAACTGAGTAGCAATTTTTTACTGTAAAATTTACAGCCGTTTTGTTACAGTGCATTGCTGCAAATAGAAAAAACGGTACCACTGTTATTTTTATGATAAAATTCTGGCAACTGAGCAGCCAGTTTTTTTTCAATCATAAAATCTAACGTTTTCACAGTTCTTTACTGTAAATGAAAAAACAAACGGTACTTTTGTTATTTTCACAATAACATTTTAGCGATTGAAATGACAATTTACCATAAAATCCACGGTCATTATTTTTACACCAAATGACTGTAAAGTGAAATACGCTAAAACTGTTATTTTGAGCTGACTTTCTTTTTTCACTACGGCCGTCATGTTTACAATGCATTACAGTAAACAGAAAAAACTGTACTTCTGTAAATTTTTACGATAAAATGCTGGTGATCGAGCTGACATTTTTTTTTTTTTTACCGTAAAATCTACAGCTTCATTTGGCCAAGATCTTCAGCTCTCACTGGATCGGTTCGCAGCCTAGTGTGAAGCGACTGGGTTGGGAATCAGCACCTCCAAGTCCGAGTCCATGGTTCTCGCCCGGAAAAGGGTGGAGTGCCATCTCCGGGTTGGGGAGGAGACCCTGCCCCAAGTGGACGAGTTCAAGTACCTCGGAGTCTTGTTCACGAGTGAGGGAAGAGTGGATCGTGAGATCGACAGGCGGATCGGTGCGGCGTCTTCAGTAATGCGGACGCTGTATCGATCCGTTGTGGGGAAGAAGGAGCTGAGCCGGAAGGCAAAGCTCTTGATTTACCGGTCGATCTACTTTCCCATCCTCACCTATGGTCATGAGCTTTGCGTCATGACCGAAAGGACAAGATCACGGGTACAAGCGGCCGAAATCAGTTTCCTCCGCCGGGTGGCGGGGCTCTCCCTTAGAGATAGGGTGAGAAGCTCTGTCATCCGGGGGGAGCTCAAAGTAAAGCCGCTGCTCCTCCACATCGAGAGGAGCCAGATGAGGTGGTTCGGGCATCTAATCAGGATGCCACCCGAATGCCTCCCTAGGGAGGTGTTTAGGGCACATCCGACTGGTAGGAGGCCACGGGGAAGACCCAGGACACGTTGGGAAGACTATATATCCCGGCTGGCCTGGGAACGCCTCGGGATCTCCCGAGAGGAGCTGGACGAAGTGGCGGGGGAGAGGGAAGTCTGGGCTTCCCTGCTTAGGCTGCTGCCCCCGCGACCCGGCCTCGGATAAGCGGAAGAAGATGGATGGATGGATGGATGGATGGATGGATGGATGGAAAATCTACAGTTGTTTTTACTGTGCATTACTGTAAATTGAAAAACGGCAAAGTAGACCAAAAAAAACGTTATTAACAAATAATTTTTTCAGATATTTTTTAAACGTATTTTTAAATTGCATTCTTCTTCTTTGCAGATTAAAAAGAAATAGAAATAAAAATAGAAATAAAAAAATAAAATAAAATAAATCATCCATCCATCCATCCATTTTCTACAGCTTATCCCTTTTGTGGTCGCGGGGGGTGCTGGAGCCTATCTCAGCTACAATCGGGCGGAAGGCGGAGTACACCCTGGACAAGTCGCCACCTCATCGCAGGGCCAACACAGATATATATATATATATATATATATATATATATATATATATATATATATATATATATATATATATATATATATATATATATATATATATATATATGTATATGTGTTATATTTATATCATATATATAAATGTAATCACATATATATATGTGTATATATATATATATATATATATATATATTTTTTGTTTTTGTTTGTTGTTGTTGTTGTTGTTGTTATTTGTCGTTTTTTACAGTGTACAGCTACATCTGGTAGTGTCGTTGTTTTTTTAGCCCGAGCTAATTAAAGAACCTGAAAGCAATTAATTAAATAGAGGTATTAACTGGAGCATTTACGGTCAAAGTTGTGGGTGGGGGGTGCCTAATCAAGCGTCCAGTTATGGCCACAGAGCCGCGGGGTCATCTTCTATTCATCGCTTTTGCCGTTGGGAGGCAATAAAAAGCGTGTTTAGTGAGTCTAAATCTGGGCGCTCATGAAATATGAATGTGGCAGAGCAAACAACAGGACGTGTAATTATCATCAAACAGAACACGAGCGTACACAATGGCTGCAATCAAGCTTGTTCGCCATCTCTCTCTCTCTCTCTCTGTCAGCCACATAAGTTAGCTTCCCGCCTACGCCGCTGATTCCTGTTGACCTTTTTTCCTGGCTGGATAGCTTAATAAAAAAAAAATTAATAATAAAAAAAACAATCTTCCAAAATGCTTATTAAATCACTTAGGACACAATCCGCATGGGATGTCTGAAAACAAACATCTTGTTGCTGTTGTGTGTGTGTGTGTGTGTGTGTGATCCCCTCTCACACACTCTGACACTGGCGAGCACTCGAAGACTCGATGGAGGCCTCGGAGGGAAAAAAAACGGAGAAGAAAAACGATGCAGAGTGTTGCCTTTAAACGTGCTGATTTCCCCCGATGACGCGCCGTGACTCAGCGACGCTTCGCAGTACTTTTTTTCTCCCCCTCCACCCCCCCTTCAGAGGAGCTTTGTTGGGGAAATGAGCGACAGCGGTGGAAACAAAATGAGGGCTGCACAATTGCCATCTCTAATCACAAGAGAGGGAACGCCTCAGCGCGCACACGAGCGTTTGTTCGAGGAGTCGGAAGTGGGTCGGAATGGAGTTATATAACAAAGGTTTTTTTTTTTTTGGTTCTGTTTTTTTTTTTTTTTTTTTTTTTAACGTGGAGCACAAAACTTCCCTTGAAAGTTGAGTTATGGCGTTCCTAATCATCACACATGATGTCACCTGCGCCCGACAGAGGCCGCCATATAACCTGCAGGGTTTTTTTTTAACACCCGGCAGGAAATAATAGTCCTGTAGTAATGAAAAGGAAATATGGATTTAATCCGCGGCCCCGTGGGAGATCTTTACGATCGAATTAATTCCTCTTCAAGAGGTTCTGGGATGGTCGGAGTCTGCGGCAGAGATGAGATAACGACAAGTCGGCGCATTCCTTCCGTTTCTCTACCGCTGGAGCCTACCCTAGCTAACTTGGATCATGTCAGGTAGTCAACGAGTGTGATTAATTTTATCAGGTACAATAATCCTTTAAAAGCAGTCTTCTACTAAGGTCAAAGAGCCCGTATCCATCCGCAGTTCCTAAGATAGTGGGAATCCCACAAGGAAGTAGGTGTTGGGTTAAGAAGGAAGATTATAGACCTTAGCAACATCTGGTAGAAGGTCCCCACAAAGGGACAGAGGATAGGTGTCGTAGGTCACTGGACCCAAATCATCACAGGTTGACTCTCAAGTAAATAAACTGGGCGTTGGCCAGACCGATCGGCATCAAGGTTTGACCCACAAGGAGAGGGGGTCTACAGGAAAGGTATTTAAACACAATGTTCCGACAAGACAGCAGAATGAAGACATCTGGCACTTCTTCTCCTAGAGTTGCAACTCTAGTCCGAGGCTCGCTGAAACAAAATAAAGCTTTTTGTTCCGACGATTCCTCTTGGCGTCTCCTTGGCGCATCACCCATCACACGACCATCAAATATACAACACAAGTATTCCCACTAAATTTAGAGTCCACCATACTTGCCAGCCTTGAGACCTCAGAACTGTTCCCTCAAATTTTTCATTCATTTTTCAATAATAACCAAATGACAGCAGTCATTTACATTATATTATTTTCCAATAGACATGATTTGGCCCACTTACAGTGAAAATAACTCAGACAAAATCCTGTTTTTCATGAGCTGCTAGTCTTGTATGTCTGAGTGGGGGTCCTGCTTTAGAAAGACTCTGTACCCCTTTCAGAGATCACAATTAGTTCCCCTTAAAACATTCACGTGTTGCACAATGAGATGTAAGCATGGGATAAAGTTAAAGTTAAAGTACCACTGATAGTCACACACACACTAGGTGTGGTGAAATTACCCTCTGCATTTGACCCATCCCCTTGTTCCACCTCCCTGGGAGGTGAGGGAAGCAGTGAGCAGCAGCGGTGGCTGCGCTCGGGAATCATTTTGGTGATTTTGAACCCCTAATTCCAAGCCTTGATGCTGAGTGCCAAGCAGGAAGGAAATGGGTCCCATTTTTATAGTCTTTGGTATGACTCGACCTAATGATCTCAGGGCGGACACTCTAACCACAAGGCCACTGAGCAGGAAGTGTACATTCCTGTAACTTTCTGTCTGTAAAATACATCTATTAGCATTTCTGTTATCAAGTAACAACATTTCATGATTAATATCCATAAATTAACATTCTTAATAAATGACAAAATAAGCACAAATCTGATTGAGGAGTCATAGGTAACGACCTGGAATTGACACTTTATGTGTGGTGTTGGAATTGTCCGACTTTTTGTGTAGCCATAAAACGCAGCACTGGCTTAGTGCCATGAGTGCGTGTGTTTGTGCAGGTGAGTAAGAGCGGGCGGGTGCTGTTGATATGACTGATGACAAAGAGTTGGTTTATATGAGGGGCCGTCAGGGACATTATTCAGTAGCATTTCAGCATTGTATGTGAGAACATTTCAGTAGTGTATGCAAGAGCATTTCAGTAGTGTATGTGAGAGGATTTCAGTAGTGTATGTGAGAGCTTTTCAGGAGTGTATGTGAGAGCATTCCAGTAGTGTATGTGAGAGCATTTCAGAAGTGTATGTGAGAGCATTTCAGTAGTGTATGTGAGAGCATTCCAGTAGTGTGTATGAGAGTGTTTCAGTAGTGTGTGAGAGAAAAACATTTCAGTTGTTTATGCAAGAACATTTCAGTAGTGTGTATAAAAGTGTTTCCGTAGTGTGAGTGAGAGAAAAACATTTCAGTTGTTTATGTGAGAGGTAATTCTGAATAATGTCCCTAACGGCCCCTCATAGGTTTAAGCCTGGTTTGTACGGTAGACAATGACCCGTTTTGCTAGATCTACGTTGGTTTTTTTTTAACGGATATTTTAAGTGTGGTTACGGACAAATATAAACAGTTTCGTTCATAAAGTGGTCGATGCAATTCCTGTCCTTGAAGCGTCTCGACAGACGTTACAATGCTTGAACAGTGTTGATGATCATTATCTGTTGTGGCCGCTTGTTGTCACCTGTCACTCACAGTTGCATTGCTTATTTATCATTGATTGTTTTGTGAAGAATTCAGATGGAATTTGATTTATTGCGTAACATATATTTTCTGTGCGCAGAGAACGCGTGAGCTGTGGGCAATAGCACAGGCACACACCCTAGAGCAAGGGTGGGTAAACGTTTTGGCTCAGGGGCCACATTGGCTTTTGAAATTTGACAGGCCGGGCGAACACATCATGCATTTCAAAGCATATATCTGTTGAGAATAGAGTAGACTTCCCAAACATGGGCTATACATCTACAAAACCCAAAACCAGTGAAGTTGGCACGTTGTGTAAATCGTAAATAATGATTAGCAAATCCTTTTCAACATATATTCAATTGAATAGACTGCAAAGACAAGACATTTAATGTTCGACCTGGAAAACTTTGTTATTTTTTGCAAATATTAGCTCATTTGGAATTTGATGCCTGCAACATGTTTAAAAAAAGACAGAGAAAGTTGAGGAATGCCCATCAAACACTTACTTGGAACATCCCACAGGTGAACAGGCTAATAGGGAACAGGTGGGTGCCATGATTGGGTATAAAAACAGCTTCCATGAAATGCTCAGTCATTCACATACAAGGATGGGGCGAGGGTCACCACTTTGTGAACAAACGCGTGAGCAAATTGTCGAACAGTTTAAAAACAACATTTCTCAAAGAGCTATTGCAAGGAATTTAGGGATTTCACCATCTATGGTCTGTAATATCATCAAAAAGTTCAGAGAATCTGGAGAAATCACTGCACGTAAGCAGCAATGCCCGTGACCTTGGATCCCTCAGGCGGTACTGCATCAAAAACCGACATCAGTGTGTAAAAGATATCACCAGATGGGCTCAGGAACACTTCAGAAAACCACTGTCAGTAACTACAGTTGGTCGCTACATCTGTAAATGCAAGTTAAAACTCTACTATGCAAAGCGAAAGCCATTTATCAACAACACCCAGAAATGCTGCCGGCTTCGCTGGGCCCAAGCTCATCTAAGATGGACTGATGCAAAGTGGAAAAGTGTTCTGTGGTCTGACGAGTCCACATTTCAAATGGTTTTTTGAAACTGTGGACATTGTGTCCTCCGGAACAAAGAGGAAAAGAACCATCCAGATTGTTATAGGCGCAAAGTTGAAAAGCCAGCATCTGTGATGGTATGGGGGTGTATTAGCGCCCAAGGCATGGGTAACTTACAAATCTGTGAAGGCAACATTAATGCTGAAAGGTACATACAGGTTTTGGAGCAACATATGTTGCCATTCAAGCAACATTATCATAGACGCCCCTGCTTATATCAGCAAAACAATGCCAAGCCATGTGTTACAACAGCGTGGCTTCGTAATAAAATAGTGGGGGTACTAGACTGGCCTGCCTGTAGTCCAGACCTGTCCCCCATTGAAAATGTGTGGCACATTATGAAACGTAAAATACAACAACGGAGACCCCGGACTGTTGAACAACTTAAGCTGTACATCAAGCAAGAATGGGAAAGAATTCCAACTGAAAAGCTTCAAAAATTGGTCTCCTCAGTTCCCAAACGTTTACTGAGTGTTGTTAAAAGGAAAGGCCATGTAACACAGTGGTAAAAATGCCCCTGTGCCAACTTGTTTGCATTGTGTTGTTGCGATTAAATTCTAAATAAATGATTATTTGCAACCAAAAAAAAAAAAGTTTTCCAGTTTGAAAATTAAATATCTTGTCTTTGTAGTCTATTCAATTTAATATAAGTTGAAAAGGATTTTAAAATCATTGTATTCTGTTTTTATTTATAGATTACCCCACATGCCAACTTTTGGGTTTTGTACATTGGTTCTTTTGATGCTGTCCTGTGCATTATATGTAAATGTCGTTTTCCACAGCCTCTTCCATAGTTGCTGAATGTCGAATTAGTGTTGGGCAAACAAATGGCATTTACTGCTGTGGCTGTAGGCAACCTCCTTCTTCAGTAGCTTCATCGGAAGTATCATGAGTTGTCAATATTAAAGTTAAGGTTAAAGTACCAATGATTGTCACACACACATTAGGTGTGGCGAAATTATTCTCTGCATTTGACCCATCACCCTTAATCACCCCCTGGGAGGTGAGGGGAGCAGTGGGCAGCAGCGGTGGCGGCGCCCGGGAATAATTTTTGGTGATTTAACCCCCAATTCCAACCCTTGATGCTGAGTGCCAAGCAGGGAGGTAATGGGTCCCATTTTTATAGTCTTTGGTATGACTCGACCGGGGTTAAAACTCACAACCTACCGATCTGAGGGCGGACACTCTAACCACTATTTACGCAGCTCTGCATGCACTTTAACATGTCGTTACGATACTGTGTTGCTGTGTGGCACAATATATTTGCTAGTTACTACAGTTGCTATGTTTTTCCTTTCCACTTTCTCATGCACTCCAAACCCTTGTGGGTTCGGGTCTGACCATGGTAAATTAATTTCCATAAGTATTTATTATTGTTTGTAAAATCGAATACTTTCATAAGACAAAGCATCAAAAAATGGTTTATGACCTTCTAAATATATTCTTTTAACAATTTGAGAGCCTTCTAGACATGAAATAACACCCGTGTAATCACCTTTACACTCCTTTAATTCAAGTAGTAAGGCTGCCTAAAGCTGAGCTAATCAGTGGCCACAATACTGAACAGTTAGTTTAGTCTTTATTTGAAGGGACAATGCACAGAAACACTAAGCTCAAAGACAGCTATGTTCTGTACTAGATTATAGCTAAATAGCTCATTTCCATCTGCAGTCCCTGGCTACCTAAATTAAAGGGAAAATCATGCAATAAAATTATGACAATAAAATCATATTAAGAAAAGTCATAAAATGCCCTTTCATGGACACATACGTAATATACAATACAACCACACCTCATTTACATCATCACAATACATGCTCTTGTTCACATCTGTCATCATTTGTAAAAACAACCATGATTTTAACAGACACATCTCACAATTTACAACAAAAATGCTCTCATGGATAAAAATAATACACATTAAGTTGACGTGTCAAACATAGTGGCCACCTTAGTGACCGTGTGAGCAACTTTGATTGCTCCAAAGCCACTTTTTAACTTCAATTGTTCGACTTTTCAAGTTTGTTGTGAGGTCGTTCCATTCCTTTATCGCTGTATATGAAAAGGCTGATTGTGCAAAAGAGGTTTTACATCTGGGTACGCTACACTGCCCCCTGGTGTGTGTTTCTAGTTGTCACAGCAGATGTAAACTGGACAAAGTGCTTAAGTGGCGCAGGTGCAGTGTTATAGAGGATTCGATGGGCCATTCGTATTGATGCTAATTTTTTTAATGTTAGCTAAGTTTAAGTTTAAGTTTTCTTTAGTTTGGCAATACTCCTCTAGTATTGATGTTTTTAGTTCATTTAGCCATTTTTTTATGCTTAAAAATGATTTCAAGCAGCCTCTCCCCAGTTGACACTCCGTCCTCTCTGCTGTTTATGTAAGTAAACTCTAATTAGAGCAGTCATGGTAAACACATCACCTGACAAAAAAGTATTTATTTATTCCCATTAGCATCAAAAGGGTGTAGTGACATGTTGCTACACGCGTGTGCCACAGAGTTTCATGTCCATCAGCGCTTGTTGTGTGATGCTGCCCGCTAACAAACACGAGAAACGGAACCAAAAGTGAAAGCAAGATGAGGTGTGCTTGCAGGTCTATTTGCCTTTGTCAACAACACTCTCCATCTTGGCTGGAGTGCTTTGTTTTGTCTCGGAAAGTGTCTGGATTCAAGTAGAACACACCGGCGCACACAAACACACGGCGTAAATGTTAAGAAATGAAGCAGGTTTCAGCGAGCTGATTATTTTGCATCACTTTCATTCTCTCCGTCAAGAATTCATCTGACGCTGATTGCTTTTTAAACTGTTGCCGGCGCTAATTAGCTCCATGATTACGCTCGGTGGGAGGAGACCCCGTTTTCCCCACCCGAATGTTTGGACCAATTTGGTTGAATATTCCGAACCCGTGTCTGCAATTACGCTCATTTGCATATGTAACGGGCTGATTATGTTTGTATTTCCCGGCTGATAGGTGCTTGTTAGGCGACTAGAAGCAAACGGACGGGTGTTTTTTTTTTTTTTAAACGTTCATTATAGCTTCCTATAGAATCACGCGAACCTCGGAGACATTAGCAAATTTGAGGTTTTGTCCTCAGATTAGGCCTGCACGTAATCACACACACACACACACACACACACACACACACACACACACACACACACACACACACACACACACACACACACACACACACACACACACACACACACACACACACACACACACACACACACACACACACACGCAATCAGGGCGGCAAATTGCTGCTTGCACGGATGGCATAATAATCTGATTGCTCGAGAAAGATGGCCGCTTTGAATGTGCAGCTGAATTCGCCAACTGTCCTCGCCTGCTGTTTCTGCAGGAACACATCAAAAGCCGTGAGTGGACATGTTTGTGCCCAGAGGGGTACACAGACAGTGTCCAGGTCTCACTGGCTGCACCTGCGCCTTCCCACTGGCGGACGACCACAAATTGAGGTGGTGATCCCAACATCCTCACTTTTTACACCTATTTGAGGAATGGATTGAGTATGTATAGGGTTGTAGGGTATACCGGTACTAATAAAGCACAGGGGTACTAATGAAATATCTCTCCATCATATCTCTCTGACCTGATGCACGTCGCCACGCCCTCACATTCCCTAAGATCCTCTTCATCCATCCATCTCACTGTCCCTTTATTTAAACTGTCCACCATGGGTGGTCGAGCTTTCAGCCGCTCTGCCCCACATCTTTGGAACTCTTTACCACCAGACCTTCACAACTTAGATTGCATATCCCTCTTCAAATCAAGACTCAAAACACACCTATTCCTGACCATACTTGCCAACCTTGAGACCTCTGATTTCGGGAGGTGGGGGCGTGGTATGGTTAAGAGGGGAGAAGTATATTGACAGCTATATACTGTGTATATATATATATATATATATATATATATATATATATATATATCTACATCCTGAAAATATGCAAACAAAACTGTGTTTAGATAAATGATACTTCAAACTTGCATAAATAAATCTTAAGGAATATAACATAACTTGGCTTCTGAGAGCTTCAAAATGTAATGAATAAAATGCTAAAGTTGTTGATAAACAAGCAATTATTTTAATAATTAAATATGGTCATTTTAAATGAATTATTATGATCATTTAAAATTAATTGTTTCAAATATGTTTATTTTAATGTATAATTCTATGGCTGGATGTAATAAGGAGTCAGAAAAAATACAAATAAAAATACAATTAATTTTGATGTTTTTAGCAAAATATAGTAACAATTTATTTAGTTGTTTTTTTTAAATTAATAGATATATGTATTTTTAGGTAAGATAAACATAATACAATTGATCTCTAGTCTGGATGATTTAGTTCTTGTCACCCTGTTGTCCTCCCGTCGGGAAAAAAGGCTGTCCTCACTCAGGTCCACATGGAACTGGAGGGGGCGTGGCTTCCAGCTCCGGCTGAAAATCGGGAGATTTTCGGGAGAATATTTGTCCCGGGAGGTTTTCGGGAGAGGTGCTGAATTTCGGGAGTCTCCCGGAAAATTCGGGAGGGTTGGCAAGTATGTTCCTGACTGCTTATTCATTGTAATCATCTTTTCTTTTCTCTTTGTTGTTGTTTTTTTTTATCCAATTTGATTTTATTGTTGTGATTTTGTACAGTGTCCTTGAGTGCCCAGCAAGGCACCTTATAAATAAAATGTATTATTATTATTATTATTATTATTATTATTATTAAATAAAAACGGTACTATACTGCTTCTGAAAAATACCGGTACTTTTTTTTCCCTCCCTCAAACATGATGGTACGGCGTCGCCACGTTGTGACATTGCTGGTAAGACGACCAGAGGAGTACTTACAAGCAAAAGGATAGAAGAGGGAGAATGGATGCATTTTGGCTTAAAACTGACGATAAAATTGAAGCTATGTTAGCTATTGCTCTTTGTTTATAATGTCTATTTTCTGCTGGATCTACTCTCTATTTTATGCTGTAATATTGTACATGGTAATTGTTATATATTGTATATATTATTTAAAAATATAATATAATGTATCAGTATCAATCAATCAATCAATGTTTATTTATATAGCCCTAAATCACAAGTGTCTCAAAGGGCTGCACAAGCCACAACGACATCCTCGGTACAAAGCCCACATAAGGGCAAGGAAAAACTCACCCCAGCGGGACGTCGATGTGAATGACTATGAGAAACCTTGGAGAGGACCGCATGTGTGGGTAACCCCCCCTCTAGGGGAGACCGAATGCAATGGATGTCGAGTGGGTCTGACATAAGTCAGTATATATCATATACTGTATAAATAATATGTAAATATTACAAATGTTATATTTGATATTGCTACTACGGTACATTTTTAGTCTACTTTATACCTGCATTATCCTTTCCATCCTTACACTTTCCATCCTTTGTAACTGAGCTACTGTGTGGAACAATTTCCCTTGTGGATCAATAAAGTTTGTCTAAGTCTAAGTGGTTCTTAACCTTGTTGGAGGTACCGAACCCCACCAGTTTCATATGCGCATTCACCGAACCCTTCTTTAGTGAAGACAAAGTTATATGTTTTTGGTAACACTTTAGTATGGGGAACATATTCTAAGTAACAAAGACTTAATTTAGAGTTATTTGGACACTAGGGGAACATATTCTAAGTAATAAAGACTTAATTTAGAGTTATTTGGTTAGGGTTAGGGTTAGGGTTATAATAAGGCCATGCCGAATAAGGCATGAATAAGTAATTAATAATGACTAGTTAAGAGCAAATATGTTACTAATTTGCATGTTAATAAGCAACTAATTAATGGTGAATATGTTCCCCATACTAAAGTGTTACCATGTTTTTTTTACTGGTGCACAAAATGAACCGTGCATGAACATCACCTTGTTCAAAGAACAAAACCAACACAGTGCATAAACTCACAACAAATTACACACCTGCAAACCAGTCAGCTGTTGTCGTATCCGTAATACGCCGATAGGGAGAAGTTTTTATTTACACGATGAGTCGGGTGTGTTTTGACTTCCGCCGAACCCCTGAGCCCGACTCACCGAACCCCTAGGGTTCCATCGAACCCAGGTTAAGAACCACTGGTCTAAGTCTATAAACACTGAAGTGTTGCTCTGGAAAAGGCGCTTTAAAACAGCTAGCTCGCGGCTAACGTCCATCTGCAGTCGGCAGTGTTTTAGCTACTTCTAAATCACTAATCCTCGTCTCCATGGTGACAAATAAAGTGAGTTTCTTACAAGTATCATCCCTGCAGGACGAAGAATAGCTAAACATGCTTCACTACGCACCGTAGGAGGATATAATACGGCAAGGTAGCGCTCTTGAATGTAAACAAATGGTAGATTGATGGTAGATCGATTTATACCGACATTTGTAATATCACCCAAAACCTCTTTAAAGTATCAAACAGGGGAAGAATACGTGATTATTACATTTTTAAATGTTTACATTTTTCTATGGTCCCCTTTATTTTGAAGGATGTCGAAAAGTACAAAACCCACAACCAGTGAAGATGGCACGTTGTGTAAATGGTAAATAAAATCAGAATACAATGATTTGCAAATCCTTTTCAACCTATATTCAATTGAATAGACTGCAAAGACAAAATATTTAATGTTCTAACGGAGAAACTTATTTTTTTTATAATCATTAACTTAGAATTTAATGGCAGCAACACATTGCAAAAAAGTTGGCACAGGGGCATTTTTACCACTGTGTTACATGGCGTTTCCTTTTAACAATACTCAGTAAACGTTTGGGAACTGAGGAGACACATTTTTGAAGCTTTTCAGGTGGAATTCTTTCCCATTCTTGCTTGATGTACAGCTTAAGTTGTTCAACAGTCCGGGGTCTCCGTTGCCGGATTTTACGCCTCATAATGCGCCACACATTTTCAATGGGAGACAGGCCTGGACTACAGGCGGGCCAGTCTAGTACCCTACGAAGTCACGCTGTTGTAACACGTGCAGAATGTGGCTTGGTATTGTCTTGCTGAAAAAAGACGTTGCTTGGATGGCAACATATGTTGCTCCAAAACCTGTATGTACCTTTCAGCATTAATGGCGCCTTCACAGATGTGTAAGTTACCCATGTCTTGGGCACTAATACACCCCCCATACCATCACAGATGCTGGCTTTTGAACTTTGCGCCTATAACAATCCGGATGGTTCTTTTCCTTTTTGGTCCGGAGGACACAACGTCCACGGTTTCCAAAAACAATTTGAAATGTAGACTCTTCAGACCACAGAACAATTTTCCACTTTGCATCAGTCCATCTTACATGAGCTCGGGCCCAGCGAAGCCGACTGCGTTTCTGGGTGTTGTTGATAAATGGCTTTCGCTTTGCATAGTAGAGTTTTAACTTGCACTTACAGATGTAGCGGCAAACTGTAGTTACTGACAGTGGTTTTCTGAAGTGTTGCTGAGCCCATGTGGTGATATTCTTTACACACTCAACACTGTTTTGATGCAGTACCGCCTGAGGGATCGAAGGGCACAGGCATTGCCGCTTACTTGCAGTGATTTCTCCAGATTCTCTGAATCGTTTGATGATATTACGGACGGTAGATGGTGAAATCCTTAAATTCCTTGCAAAAGCTGGTTGAGAAATGTTATTCTTTAACTGTCCGACAGTTTGCTCACGCATTTGTTCACAAAGTGGTGACCCTTGCCCCATCCTTGTTTGTGAATGACCGAGCATTTCACAGAAGCTGCTTTTTTACCCAATCATGGTACCCGCCTGTTCCGAATTAGCCTGTTCACCTGCGGGATCTTCCAAGTAAGTGTTTGACGAGCATTCCTCAACTTTCTCAGTCTTTTTTGCCACTTGTGCCAGCTTTTTTGAAACATGTTGCAGGCATCAAATTCCAAATGAGATATTTGCAAAAAATCAAGTTTACCAGTTCGAACGTTAAGTATCTTGTCTTTGCAGTCTATTCAATTGAATATAGGTTGAAAAGTATTTGCAAATCATTGTATTCTGTTTTTATTTACGATTTACACAACGTGCCAACTTCACTGGTTTTGGGTTTTGTATTTGAAATACCTAATTGAATGTAATAATCCTTTGCCACTAAACAAGTACCAACTGTAGACACAAGGAAAGGAACGTTTTCTATATTCCCTGCTGTTTTTGAGCACCATGCAAATGCATTCTAGTCAAACATCATAGGAATAACAGGAGTATGCTTTTTTTTAAGGACATCCTGTAAGATTCTAGTCAAAAGATCTTCGATGCGACAAGCGTGCTATGCTCTTTTTAAGGAACTCCAGCAAAAACGCAAGTCAAAGATCCTCTGTATGTCAGGAGTACCCTCCTGTTTCAAGGACCTACTGCATACATGCTGGGCAAAGATCCTCTGGATGGGATATTCTTTAAAAATCTAGTCAAAGACCCTTCATACGACAGCAATCTGCTGTTTTTTAGGGACTTACTGCATAAACACTATTCAAAGGTCTTCTATATGACCTTGGTACTCTACTGTTTTTAAGGGTATACTGTAAAATTCTAGTCAATATCAGTGGTTCTCAAACTTTGTTCACCAAGTACCACCTCAGAAAACACTTTGCTCTCCAAGTACCACTATAATGACCAACATTAAAATACAGCAGCATAGCAGGCCTAAGTATTCATTAAAAACAAGGCAGAGGTTTTGTTTAACAAGCACATTTAATATTGTTATGGCCACTGTAACATTACACACAGTTTGAACAGTAACACTGTGTTGGAATATTTAATCAAGTGATTGTTCGGCGATTGTTCTCTTACCACTAGCGATACACAAACCACAGTTTGAGAATCACTGCTCTATACGACAGATATCTGCTGTTTTTAGGGACCTATTGCATAAACGCTGATCAAAGATCCTCTATATGACCGGGGCACTCCTCTGTCTTAAGGATGTACAACAAATTGCTTTTCAGAGATCTTCTATTTGAGGGGTTTACCTGCTTTTTCTAAGGATCTAATGTAAAATTATAGACGGAAATCCTGTGTTTAGGGACCTACTGCATAAACGTTAATCAAAGATCCTGTATATGAACAGAGCACTGGGCTGTCTTAAGGATGTACAACACAAATGTTTGTCAACAAGCCTAAAATAAGGCAGGAATGCTCTCCTATTTTTTTTTATTTTATATGTCAAATCTGCTGTTTTTAATGACTGACTGCACAAACACTAGTCAAAGATCCTCTGTATGACCAGAACACTCTATTGGCTTTAGGATGTACAAAACAAATATTTGTCAAATATCCTCTAAGACAGAAACGTTTTGATGTTTTTCAGGAGCTACTGTAAAAATTTAGTCAAAGACCCGCCCTACATGACATAAATCAGCTGTTTTTTAAGGAACTACTGCTTAAACGCTAGTCAAATATCTTATATGTGACCGGTGAACACTGCAGTTACTAAAGATCTACTGTAAAATTATAGTCCAAGATCCTCTTTATGAACTGTGTAGCCTTTTGTATTAAGGGACATACTGCATAAACACTAGGCAAAGATCATTTATACGAGGGGACCTATCTGCTGTCTTTAGAAAGGTCTTCTATACACAACAATCTGCTGTTTTTAAGGACCTACTGCTTGATTGTGAGTCAAAGATCCTCGATATGACCAGAGCACTCCTCTGTATTAAGGATGCACAACAAATTGCTTTTCAGAGATCTTCTATTTGAGGGGTTTACCTGCTTTTTCTAAGGATCTAATGTAAAATTATAGACGGAAATCCTGTGTTTAGGGACCTACTGCATAAACGTTAATCAAAGATCCTGTATATGAACAGAGCACTGGGCTGTCTTAAGGATGTACAACACAAATGTTTGTCAACAAGCCTAAAATAAGGCAGGAATGCTCTCCTATTTTTTTTATTTTATATGTCAAATCTGCTGTTTTTAATGACTGACTGCACAAACACTAGTCAAAGATCCTCTGTATGACCAGAACACTCTATTGGCTTTAGGATGTACAAAACAAATATTTGTCAAATATCCTCTAAGACAGAAACGTTTTGATGTTTTTCAGGAGCTACTGTAAAAATTTAGTCAAAGACCCGCCCTACATGACATAAATCAGCTGTTTTTTAAGGAACTACTGCTTAAACGCTAGTCAAATATCTTATATGTGCCCGGTGAACACTGCAGTTACTAAAGATCTACTGTAAAATTATAGTCCAAGATCCTCTTTATGAACTGTGTAGCCTTTTGTATTAAGGGACATACTGCATAAACACTAGGCAAAGATCATTTATACGAGGGGACCTATCTGCTGTCTTTAGAAAGGTCTTCTATACACAACAATCTGCTGTTTTTAAAGGACCTACTGCTTGATTGTGAGTCAAAGATCCTCGATATGACCAGA
>NC_084554.2:38257500-38275000 GCF_033978685.3 Nerophis lumbriciformis | reverse complement strand
GGTCAAACTGTGGCCATAAAAATTGTCCAGTCCAGGGGCCCCCAAACTACAGCTCGCCAGCCTCCAAAATCTGGCCCGCAGGAAGTCCCAAGTTAAAAATTAATAAATGTATTTTTTATTCATTTTTTTATTATTATTTTTAAAAATATGTCTTTTCTAATCCATTTTCTACCGCTTGTTACTCTCGGTGTCTCCTAGCCGCTCAGGCAAATCATATTGTCTGAAAATGCATTTTCCCATCGACAACGTCACATCATTGCGCTCGTGCCGCAGTTTCGGCGAGTGCGCAAAAAACACAAGAGGCTTTATCATCCCTACAAGCCTGCGAAACAGGCTTGTAGGGATGATATAGCCTCTTGTGTATTTTCCTGACCTAACGTATATTCCGCTCTACCCCGGTACTGAGCACTGTATAACGGATAAACCACAGAAACCTCGACTATATATATATATATATATATATATATATATATATATATATATATATATATATATATATATATATATACAGCCCCTTGCCAAATTGTTTTAATCCAATGCGGCCCGCGAGTCAAAAAGTTTGGGGATCTGGTCCAGTCGATGCTTTTAGTGACAATAACTATCAGTTAAGTGTATGGAGATCATACTAACACTGAAAAATATAAAATGCAAATTATTTAATATTTTAGTACATTCCTATTGGTGACACAAGAGTAGAAAAAAAGCTAAGTTAACTTTAAACATGGTGGGACTCTAAAGTATTGAACTGAATGGGAATCCAGTAATTTCACAAAAAATTGGGGTGTTTGACATAAGCAGTTCCACTAAGTACAAACCCCGTTTCCATATGATTTGGGAAATTGTGTTAGATGTAAATATAAACGGAATACAATGATTTGCAAATCATTTTCAACCCATATTCAGTTGAATATGCTACAAAGACAACATATTTGATGTTCAAACTGATAAACTTTTTTTTTTTTTTCAAATAATCATTAACTTTAGAATTTGATGCCAGCAACACGTGACAAAGAAGTTGGGAAAGGTGGCAATAAACACTGATAAAGTTGAGGAATGCTCATCAAACACTTATTTGGAACATCCCACATGGTGAACAGGCAAATTGGGAACAGGTGGGTGCCATGATTGGGTATAAAAGTAGATTCCATGAAATGCTCAGTCATTCACAAACAAGGATGGGGCGAGGGTCACCACTTTGTCAACAAATGCGTGAGCAAATTGTTGAACAGCTTAAGAAGAACCTTTCTCAACCAGCTATTGCAAGGAATTTAGGGATTTCACCATCTAAGGTCCGTAATGTCATCAAAGGGTTCAGAGAATCTGGAGAAATCACTGCACGTAAGCAGCTAAGCCCGTGACCTTCGATCCCTCAGGCTGTACTGCATCAACAAGCGACATCAGTGTGTAAAGGAAATCACCACATGGGCTCAGGAACACTTCAGAAACCCACTGTCAGTAATCACAGTTGGTCGCTACATCTGTAAGTGCAAGGCGAAAACCGTTTATCAACAACACCCAGAAACGTCGTCGGCTTCTCTGGGCCCGAGCTCATCTAAGATGGACTGATACAGAGTGGAAAAGTGTTCTGTGGTCTGACGAGTCCACATTTCAAATTGTTTTTGGAAACTGTGGACGTCGTGTCCTCCGGACCAAAGAGGAAAAGAACCATCCGGATTGTTATAGGCGCAAAGTTGAAAAGCCAGCATCTGTGATGGTATGGGGGTGTATTAGTGTCCAAGACATGGGTAACTTACACATCTGTGAAGGCACCATTGATGCTGAAAGGTACATACAGGTTTTGGAGCAACATATGTTGCCATCCAAGCAACGTTATCATGGACGCCCCTGCTTATTTCAGCAAGACAATGCCAAGCCACGTGTTACATCAACGTGGCTTCATAGTAAAAGAGTGCGGGTACTAGACTGGCCTGCCTGTAGTCAAGACCTGTCTCCCATTGAAAATGTGTGGCGCATTATGAAGCCTAAAATACCACAACGGAAACCCCCGGACTGTTGAACAACTTAAGCTGTACATCAAGCAAGAATGGGAAAGAATTCCACCTGAGAAGTTTAAAAAATGTGTCTCCTCAGTTCCCAAACGTTTACTGAGTGTTGTTAAAAGGAAAGGCCATGTAACACAATGGTGAACATGCCCTTTCCCAACTACTTTGGCACGTGTTGCAGCCATGAAACTCTAAGTTAGTTATTATTTGCAAAAAAAAAAGAATGTTTGTGAGTTTGAACATCAAATATCTTGTCTTTGTAGTGCATTCAATTGAATATAAGTTGAAAATGATTTGCAAATCATTGTATTCCGTTTATATTTACATCTAACACAATTTCCCAACTCATATGGAAATGGGGTTTGTACATCGATGTTAAAAAACAAACAAACATGGTACATATTAATACTGGAATGATCCGTTGCAGGGTCAAATATATTTTTTATGACATTTAAACATTCTTGACTGTGATAAAAGTGTAAAAACAAGTTACCTCCCTCTCAATATACGTGTTTATTCCTAACATACACATTCTAGTAGTGCAACAACAAGACGCTCTCTTGTGGTATATGTTTTATTCATACGCTACTTCCACATATGAGCTATCATATTTCTCTCGACCTGCGCCGGGCTCGGCCCAGATAATAAGGAGGTGGCCCATAAGGGCCGAGGGTCGGGGATTCAAAGGAGGCGAGGCAAACACCGCGGGCCGTAATAGAAGCTATCATTTAGCGCTTAGCGGGGAAGAGAGGTGACCAAGGTTCTGCTGGTTGTGACGCGTGACGCTGCCACTAATTGGACCTCGCGGGCTGGTTGGGCTCAGTTGATGGAGTTTTTGGTCGGACAACACCACCGTACTGTAATGATGCGTTCAGGACGGCCGGGAAATACCAAATATGCGCCAGTTAATGAAATGTAAACAAAATGGCTGATGGCATCATTGTGATGTGATTATCTGACATCCTAGTTTCCTTGAATGCAACGATTAGTGCATCTTTATCTGCTTCCGACCTCGCCAAGTGCTAATAAAAATGTTACGTCACCATAAACGCATTTTCTCAATTGAACTAATGATATTGTTGTTCCATCCAGCCATCCATTTTCTACCGCTTGTTCCTCTCCGAGTGGCAGGGGTGCTGCAGCCTATCCAAGCTGCATTTGGGCAGAAGGCGTGGTACACCCTGGACAAGTCGCCACCTCATCGCTGTTATATTGTTGTTGTGTTTTCTTAATTATTATTTTAGTTATATATATAGTAACAGTTTAGTATGGACAACATATTCACCAATAATTAGTTGCTTAATAACATGCAAATTCGTAACGTATTGGCTCTTAATTAGTCATTATTAAGTACTTATTAATGCCTTCTTCTGCATGGCCTTATTATACAACCAGTAAGCTATTAACTAAGTCTTCCCTCAATAACCTCAGAATTATTGCTTATTAGTAACCCTAACCCTAACCCTTATACGTTCCCCTCGTGTCCAAATAACTCTAAATTAAGTCTTTGTTACTTTAATAAGCAACTAATTATTGGTGATATGTTCCCCATACTAAAGTGTTACCATATATATATATATATATATATATATATATATATATATATATATATATATATATATATATATATATATATATGTATGTATAAATGTATATATATATATATATATATATATATATATATATATATATATATATATATATACATAAATATATATATATATATATATATATATACACATATATATATATATATATATATATATATATATATATATATATATGTGATATATAAATCACATATATATAATATATATATATATATATATATATATATATGATATATATATCACATATATATGACATATATGTGATATATATATGACATATATATACATATATATATATATATATATATATATATATATGTGATATATATATCACATATACACACACACATATATATATACATATATATATATATATATATATATATATATATATATCACATATATATATATATGTATATATATATATAATGTATATATATATATATATATATCACATATATATGACATATATGTGATATATATATGACATATATATACACATATATATATATGTGATATATATATCACATATACACACACACATACATATATATACATATATATATACATATGTATATGTATATATATATATATATATATATATATATATATATATATATATATATATATATATATATATATATATATATATATATATATATGTGTGTGGATGTTCCCATGGCAACAGTTTGACCCTGACACAGACCATTTCCCTTGCAATTAATATTAATTTTCATACATATCAAGTTGTTCTTACTCAATATGAGCTTGTTGTGACTGTTTGACACCCGAAGCACCCATTCATGCATATCAGTTTGTGTTCTGTTAAGGAAATGCAACCTGATAAAAAATTAGTCACGCGATCATATTTACACCCATGAGTTCTGGTAATCTATCCAACAAACTAAAAAAGATTTGTAGAAAGGCCCAAATGACAAAATGAAGATGTGCAGTACGGTTCAGGTTGGTCGGTTCCAGAACATCTGGGACTCCAGGTGGGCGTTCAACCCGACTAAACAGGTCTGGCAGGAACTTAAAGAGGAACTGCACTTTCTTTGGATTTTGCCTTCACAATCCCTATGTAGGACAAAAAACTAATGTTTTTTTTTTAGGCATTCTAAGTCATAAAATAATGCTAGTAGGAGGTGGCTAACAATGCAACTAATGGGAGTACACTATTCCGCCACTCTAAAAAAAAACTTGCAAAAACTGCCAGCAATACTCCATTTACATGTTTTGACCTGAATATTAACCAAGTATTAGCGATATCGTTATTGTAAGCGCTAACACAGACACATTCCTTTTAACCGCGACGATGCTGCTATATTTACATTTTGAGCCGGTGAGCTGCTGCATCGCCTCTGAGCTGGTGAAAGTTAATTCCAGATTATAAATCATGCCTCCCACCTGGATAATATAAGGATGTGGACATAAACCGAGAAGTTGGTCAACTTTGACATTTTAACTTAAACCCAGAAAACGAAAAGACCTGTTTGTGTCACTTTTTTTAAACCTTTTGTGAGAATTATGATACATTTTTCATCTAAACGGAAAAATAAGAACATAAGGGGAAAACATTGTAGAGTAAGTGATTGTTTTATTATGTTCAAAATGTGTTTCTTGTTCAGCACTTGACGCGCTTAGTGTTTGTTGTTGAAGGGAAAAAACGAACATTGTGATGAGTCTGTGAAATTAATAAGCCGGCGTATGCTTAAAATGAGCAAAATACGTAAATATTACATGTTATTATGAACGTGCCTGTTACTACATTACATATATACTCACAGCGTGTATGTACTACTCAGTGGCCTAGTGGTTCGAGTATTCGCCCTGAGATCGGTAGGTTGTGAGTTCAAACCCTGGCCGAGTCAAACCAAAGACTATAAAAATGGGACCCATTACCTCCCTGCTTGGCACTCAGCATCAAGGGTTAGAATTGGGGGTTAAATCACCGAAATGATTCCCGGTGCGGCAACGCTGCTGCTCACTGCTCCCCTCACCTCAAGGGGATGGGTCAAATGCAGAGGACACATTTCCCCACACCTAGTGTGTGTGTAACAATCATTGGTACTTTAACTTAACTTTAACTTTTTGGTTTTTTAGAGCGTTGGCTCCATTGTTAGCTGACTTTTGCTAGCATTTATTTATGAGTTAGAATGCACAAAAAAAGAAAAACACATGTTATTGGCTTACATAAGGATTGTGAATGATATACAAATGTCCAAAAAAAGTGCAGTTCCTTTTTAAGTACTATGAAATGTATAATAATAATAATATTAGAAACACCTCCCAGTATGATGCAAGACAGTTTACACGACAACCATAATAATAAACAAACTGGTGAATTCATATCTATTTGATAGTGAGCATAATTATCCTTAAAACGCTTAATTTCCGATGCAAGTCTTACATTGAGTGTATCTAATGAGGTAATGCTGCTGCTGATGACATTCACCTTTAAGTCACATTTTTACAAAATAAAAGTCACTTCTAGTGGACTTCCGCCCTTTCAAAATAAAATCCACAGGTGATTTGTTTACGTCACCTTGTCTGTTATTGCACATGTTTGCAATCTTTAATCTCCAATGTAGCGTCTTCATCTTTGTGGAAAACAAAAACCCAGTCCGCCTAGCATCTATCCGCCAAAAACCACAAAAACATCCCAAAAAGAGCAAAAGCATAGGAAAAAAAAAACAACACACCTGTAAAGCTCGGCTGCAAGAAAAGTCCTAAACGTCCCCAAAAAGGACTCCAAAGAAGTCAAAGCATGACTGGATTCCAGCGAGAAGACAAAATGACAAAAGTGGGAGGCGACGAACCACACTGCAAAATGCAAACCAAAGCAACAAAGAAACACTATAGAAAAAAAAAACAAAATACAAAAGATAAAAATGAGAAATATTGGGATAAAAATCTCAACAATGACTAAAAACGGCTGCAGCTCTCAGCCCTGGAAAGCAAAGTGCAAGTGATGCGTGCACGAGCACAGCCATCAGAACAAGTGCATGCTGGAAACTTGGGAAAAAAAAAAAAAAAAAAAAAAAAAGACAATAAAAAAGAAGAAAAAAACCACCACGTCAATGCTTAATCAAACACCAGCAAAAGGAGAAAAAAATAAAAATGGAGGGGAGGAAATATATATATATAAATATATATTAAAAAAAAAGAAGACGCTGACAAAAAAAAAAAAAAAAAAGCACAAATGTACTCACCGAGCGGGAGTAAAAGCTTGCTTAAAAAGGAGCTGAAAAGAGTCAATGGCGCTGCGGTGACGGTGTGTGTGCTCTACAAGCTGCCTGCTGTCATGTGACCCAGTCGCTGTACTGATGGAGGAGGTCCGCGGAGGTGAAGCAGCTAGCTAGTCCTTATCGCGCCATCTCTCACCGCTATGTGTGCCTTCTATTTGGACGACGCTGCCGCCTCCCTCCCTCTCTTTTAAAGACGACGCGAGCACCACGTCGCTCCATCCGCCGGATGCGCTTTTCTCCCCGTGTGTGTGTGTGTGTGTGTGTGTGCTCTCAGGGGACATGATTGGACAAGCAGGGAAGGAGGATGGGGGTGCTACATGGAGGTACCAGCATGCAGACATTTCAGCACCATTGACAAGGCAGGCGCTGTCCATGGTGCTGAATGTGCTGCTTTAACTCGAGACACAGCCCTGGTCACTTCATTAGGCACACCTCCAATACAAAACAGCACCATTTAACACGTTTATACTACTGGGAGCTGTTTGGTCACTATAGACATTCCGACAACAAACAAATGGGGACACAGTTGTTAAATATAGCTGTACATAGGAAATAGTATACAATACGGTTGTACCTTTAAGTAAACAACGCTGTTGGAAAAAAAATTACGCTGGAAAAACAGCGCCCCCAAAGGCTGTAAAGAGGCACGCAAGACAAAGGCAAGAGGTATCCTGTTTGTGTTTGCTACAGCCAATTCTTGAGGGGGTCCATTTAATGTACATTGAGGGATTTTTGGAATTATCGATTGCAACTATCGTACAAATGCGCTGATTATCGTATACGTCTGGCAACGCTGGCTAAGAAGCAACATTTTAAAGTGCATGTAGAGGTAAATAATCACTCATGATACTTCATTTACTGGATTTTGTTTTAAAAAAAAAAAACTACTCAGAGGTTGCCTACAGCCAGGTGTGTTAATGCCAATGATTTAGGACCCGGCGCTAATTAGATATATGCTTTGATAGTCCACCCAGTTCAGTGTAAAAAAAGTCATTAGATTTCATGGTAAAAAAACTGGCAGCTTAATTACCAGAATTTTACCGTTTTAATACCAATGGTACTGTTTTATCATTATACAGTAATGCACAGTTAAAAACTACGAGCGTAGATTTTACTGTAAAAAAAACCCCACCAGCTCAGTTGCCAGACTTTGACTTTAATAACAGTGCAATTGTTTTTCCGTTTACAGTAATGCACTGTAAAAACGATTAATAGAATTTTACGCAAAATAATAGGCAGCTCAGTTGGCCAAATTTTACTGTAAAAATAACAACGGTATAGTTTTTTTCATTTGCGGTAATGCACTGTAAAAACAGCGTATCAATCAATCAGAGTTTATTTATATAGTCCTTAATCACAAGTGTCTCAAAGGGCTGCACAAGCCACAACGACATCCTTGGCTCAGATCCCACATCAGGTCAAGAAAAAAACGTTGATTTTATGGTAAAGAATTGGCAGCTGAGTTGGCAGAATGTAACCATAAAAATAACAATTGTACTGTTATTCAGTCTACAGTTCAACACTGTAAAAACAATGACGTGAATTTTTGGGTATAAAATGGCAGGTCAGTCTCCGGAATATTAACGTAAAAATACCAGTGGTACTGTTTTTTTTTTATTCCGTAATTATTTATAATGCACAGTAAAAACAACGACGGTAGATTTAATGGTATAAAAAAAAAATTCCGGCTTGGATGTAAAAATACGAGTGGTACCATTTTTCCATTGACAGTAACGCATTGCAAAAACGACAATCGTAGGGTAAAAAAACCTGGCAACTCAGTCGTCACAATTTTACCGTAAGAATAACAATGGTAATCTTTTTCAGTTTACAGTTGTGCACTGTAACAACAACAATCGTAGATATTACGGTATAAAAAAAACTGGCACCTCAGTTGCCAGAATTTGACCTAGAACAGCGGTTGTTTTACTCGTTTAGAGTAATGCACTGTAAAAACGACGACTTTACGGAAAAAAACCCTGAAAGCTCAGTCACCAGACTTCTATCGTATTGATAACATTGGTACTGCTTTTCCGTTTACAGTAACGCACTGTAAACATGCGTTTTACTGTAAAAATCTGGAATCAATGGTCCGTTTTTCAATTTACAGTAATTTCTTGTAAAATAATAAAACATTGCACGTTTTTAATTAAATGCATTACTTTTTTTTATTTTATTTACAGTGTATCTACAATATACTTTTTTATTTTTTGTTATTGTTTTTCAGAGAGAAAAATCTAATAATTAATCAAACATCCTCCATCCATCCATTTTCTACCGCTTAATCCCTTCGGGGTCGCGGGGGGCGCTGGAGCCTATCTCAGCTACAATTGGGCGGAAGGCAGGGTACACCCTGGACAAGTTGCCACCTCATCACAGGGCCATTAATCAAACAAGCCACGCTTCCGTCAGTCTATCCCAGGGCAGCTGTGGCTATGAAAGTAGCTTACCACCACCAGGTGTGAATGATTGATGGGTTCTACATGTAAAGCAACTTTGGGTACTTAGAAAAGCGCTATATAAATCCCAGTTATTATTATTATTATTATTATTATTATTAAAGGGGAACATTATCACCAGACCTATGTAAGCGTCAATATATACCTTGATGTTGCAGAAAAAAGACCATATACTTTTTTAACCGATTTCCGAACTCTAAATGGGTGAATTTTGGCGAATTAAACGCTTTTCTAATATTCGCTCTCGGAGCGATGACGTCACAACGTGGCGTCACATCGGGAAGCAATCCGCCATTTTCTCAAACACCGAGTCAAATCAGCTCTGTTATTTTCCGTTTTTTCGACTGTTTTCTGTACCTTGTAGACATCATGCCTCGTCGGTGTGTTGTCGGAGGGTGTAACAACACGAACAAGGATGGATTCAAGTTGCACCAGTGGCCCAAAGATGCGAAAGTGGCAAGAAAATGGACGTTTGTTCCGGACACTTTACCGACGAAAGCTACGCTACGACAGAGATGGCAAGAATGTGTGGATATCCTGCGACACTCAAAGCAGATGCATTTCCAACGATAAAGTCAAAGAAATCTGACGCCAGACCCCCATTGAATCTGCCGGAGTGTGTGAGCAATTCAGGGACAAAGGACCTCGGTAGCACGGCAAGCAATGGCGGCAGTTTGTTCCCGCAGATGAGCGAGCTAAACCCCCTATCGACCCTAGCTTCCCTGGCCTGCTGACATCAACTCCAAAACTGGACAGATCAGCTTTCAGGAAAAGAGTGCGGATGAGGGTATGTCTACAGAATATATTAATTGATGAAAGCTGTCTGCACTCTCAAAGTGTTGTTGCCAAATGTATTTCATATGCTGTAAACCTAGTTCATAGTTGTTAGTTTCCTTTAATGCCAAACAAACACATACCAATCGTTGGTTAGATGGCGATCGCCAAATTCGTCCTCGCTTTCTCCCGTGTTGCTGGCTGTCGTGTCGTTTTCGTCGGTTTCGCTTGCATACGGTTCAAACCGATATGGCTCAATAGCTTCAGTTTCTTCTTCAATTTCGTTTTCGCTACCTGCCTCCACACTACAACCATCCGTTTCAATACATTCGTAATCTGTTGAATCGCTTAAGCCGCTGAAATCCGAGTCTGAATCCGAGCTAATGTCGCTATAGCTTGCTGTTCTTTCCGCCATGTTTGTTTGTGTTGGCTTCACTATGTGACGTCACAGGAAAATGGACGGGTGGTTAAAATCAGGCACTTTGAAGCTTTTTTTTTTAGAGATATTGCGTGATGGGTAAAATTTTGAAAAAAACTTCGAAAAATATAATAAGCCATTGGGAACTGATTTTTAATGTTTTTAACAATCCTGAAATTGTGATAATGTTCCCCTTTAATCCATCAAATAAATAAGCCAATGAAAACTATAGTCGTCAGCCTGAATGGGAGGGAAAAAAAAGATTGTGTGGCACACGAAATTGTACTGTCATAAGAATTAATTCATCATGTTTTAATTTTTTCTGTGTAGGCGGACCTCCCCCGTGGGCCCCCCGCCCCCAAAGAATTGCCGTCATGTTGTCGCTCTTGATGGCATTTTGAATTTGGAACAGTTGAGTAGTTTCAAGCAAAGTCTTCCTCATTTATTAAACACACTCACCTGGGAGGTGCATGCTGTTGCTCAGTGTAGCATGTAGGGGGTGGGGGGGTTCAAGGGTGAGGGTTAGGGGGGGTAATCATGTGTTATTGATGAACTGGCCCCTGACGCCACTTGTCATGACACGTGAAAAAGGCGACAGTCGCCCCCTCATGCATCCTTCATAAGCCGCGTCTCATTTAAGCCTGTGGTGTTCTTATTCTCGGCGCGGCCGTGAAAACGCAGAGACGGCCGACAGGCGGCGGGTAATTAAGGACGCCCGTGGGTGATTGCGATCCCAAGACCTCAGAAGGGATAATTCCTTGTAATCCAATAACACACTGAAAGCAATAAGAGTCATGATAAGGTAACTTGCTTCTGATGACGTCATCCCGCACAGGCAATGATCCCTTTTTCAGTGCTTCTGTCCTTGTGGGGACCGTTAAAGGAACACCCTTATCTTTTAGCATTTGATGGCTTTGGTGCGGAAAAACGGGCGACCCCTTGACGTAAATCCCCACAAACACTCCACCGCCTTGTAGAAAGTCTTTCCTCGGCCTCGATCAAATTACCCTCAAGGAGGGAAAAATAATTGGTTTGGGAAACAGCGGCCGAGGAAGTGGAGCAAAGGTGCTGCCGAGCAGGCGTGTGATGTGACGCGCTTAGCTCGTTAACAGCAGACCCGTTAATCGACACGCCACACTGACACTCGTCTCCATCTCGTACGGCGGGGCGACCTTTGCTCCACGACACAAGGAGAGGAAATTCTGCAAACACACACATACACACAAAAATGCCTACACACACACACTTTAAACTAGTATATTGCACAACATAGCAGCAACAAAATCAATGTTGTTATAATGCTAAAGGGGAACTGCACTTTTTTTGGAATTTCGCCCATCATTTCCAATCTCTATGTAAGACAAGAACACGTATGTTTTTCTTTTTCATGCATTCTAAGTTGTAAAACACAGCTAGTACGAGGTGGCTAACAATGCAGCTAATGGAAACACACTATTCCGCCCATAAAGCCCTTTAAAAAAAACAAAAAAAACTGCCAACAATCATACTTGCCAACCCTCCCGAATTTTCCGGGAGACTCCCGAAATTCAGCGCCTCTCCCGAAAACCTCCCGGGACAAATATTCTCCCGAAAATCTCCCGATTTTCAGCCGGAGCTGGAAGCCACACCCCCTCCAGCTCCATGCGGACCTGAGTGAGGACAGCCTTTTTTTTATGACGGGAGGACAACAGGGTGACAAGAACTAAATCATCCAGACTAGAGATAAATTGTATTATTATGTTTATCTTACCTAAAAATAAATATATTTATTAATTTTAAAAAAACCAACTAAATACATTTTTACTATATTTTGCTAAAAACATCAAAATTAATTGTATTTTTATTTGTATTTTTTCGTGACTCCTTATTACATCCAGCCATAGAATTATACATTAAAATAAACATATTTGAAATAATTGATTTTAAATTATCATAATAATTCATTTAAAATGACGATATTTGATTATTAAAATAATTGCTTGTTTATCAACAACTTTAGCATTTTATTCATTACATTTTGAAGCTCTCAGAAGCCAAGTTATGTTATATTCCTTAATATTTATTTATGCAAGTTTGAAGTAGCAATTATCTAAACACAGTTTGTTTGCATATTTTCAGGATGTACATACATATATATATATATATATATATATATATATATATATATATATATATATATATATATATATATATATATATATATATATATATATATATATATGAAATACTTGACTTGGTGAATTCTAGCTGTCAATATACTCCTCCCCTCTTAACCACGCCCCCAACCACGCCCCGCCCCACCCCCGACCACGCCCCCAACCCCCACCTCCCGAAATCGGAGGTCTCAAGGTTGGCAAGTATGGCCAACAATACTCCATTTACATCTCGTGACCTGAATATTAACCAATTATTAGCGATATTGTTATTATAAGATCCAACATAGATGGGAGGAACTCGCATGGCTGCAGTTGTAGTGACCCCAAGATGCAGGAACCAGGAGAACAAAGAGCAGGTAAGATGACTTTAATTTAATTAACAGAGGAGAAAGCAGTCGTGCATGTAACGGTTCTCAAACAATAGTCAATCGTCGAGCAGGCGAGGCAGACATAAGCAGCAGCCTGCTGATTAGCACCAGGTGTGGCCCGGCTGCCAATCAGCAGCAGGTGAGGGGAAAACAGCGCTCAGGGAGACATGCAGGAAATGTCACAAAATGAGAGTGCTGACAGGAAATAAAGAGATATGAAGTAACAGATCGTCACAATAGACAAACTATTTTTAGCGGCGCCGTGATCGCAGAGAGCTAACTACCTTATGCTGCTATATTGACATGCTGATCCGGTGAGTTGCTGCATCGCCTCTGAGCTGGTGAAAGTTCATTCCAGAATAAAAATCATGTCCCTCGCATGGATAGTAGGAGGTGGACATAAATCGAGAAGTTGGTCAACTTTGACATCCAACTTAGACCCGGAGATGGCGAGGAAAACCCGTGCGTGAGTATTATGATTAATTCTTCATCCAAACTGAAAGATACCAACATCCCATCAGTTGATGAGAGCAGACATTGTACAGTAAGTGATTGTTTAATTATGCTCATAGTTGGTATTTCTTGTTAGCACTTAGCAATACTGCTACATTATGCTTATTGCTTGCTGTTGAAAGGAAAAGTGAACGTTGTGAAAAAAAATACGCAACCGTATTCTTGAAATGAGCAAAATACGTAAATATTACATGTTATTATGCACATGCCTGTTACTACATTACATATATACTTATATTGTATATAAAACATTGATGGAGGTTTTTTGGAGGTTTTTCAGAGCGCTTTATAGGCGGAATAGAGAAACTCCCAAAAAAGAAAATTATGTTCTTGTCTTACATAAGGATTTTGAATAACAAGCAAAATTAAAAAAACTTTAGGGAGAAAGCGACTCAGCATTAGGTTAAAGTATTGCAAATCTCCAGTAAGTTTCAGGACTTTAATCCCAGGACCAAGTCGAGGTCAGGTCTCAAGTCACCGACTTATTTTTGAGTCCTTCACATTTAAGTCATTTCTGGAGCTAAAATAATATGCTACTTACCTCAACCATGATCTGATTTGCTGCATTTAAAATATATATCTAATGCATATAAGTTATATGACATTCTCAATTATAATTAATGCAGAGTGATATAAATTTAAGTGACAATTCTTGTTGCTTTTGCTTCGACCTGATAGTAAAAGTGAAAGCACGGACGTGAGAGTCGTTACACACAAGACTGTCCCTGTGGACTGTGTAACATAAATAATAGGGTAGGACTCTTTCTATGCAAGGGAACAAAGAACAGCATACGTATATGTTAATGTATGAAATCATTGTAAATAACAATCATTAGCAACAGAAAGTTGTGACAGAGACGCCCCTTTAAAGGGGAACTTCACTTTTTGTGGAATGTTGCCTATCGTTCGCAATCATTATGAAAGACATGACGACGGATGGATTTTTTAAAATGCATTCTAAATAGCAAATACGAGTAAACAAAAGTCAGCTTACAGTGGAACAAACTTGGGAGGTCCTCTATTCCGCCCATAAAATCAGAAAAATACCTATTCAAAAAACCACAAACAATTTACATTTTGTGACTTAAATATTAACCAAGTATTAGTGATATTGTTATTATAAGCGCTAACGCAGACAAACTATTTACAGCGGCGCCTTGATCACTATCGTGTGTCCCTATGTTTACATCACCGAGCTGCTTTCTCGCATCCTTGCTTCCTGTAAGTTTATTATAGATCATAAATCATGCCTCTCACCTGGACAGAAGAAGTCTGAGGAGGTAATCCGACAAGTTGGGACACTTTGACTTATGGCCAGAACGACAGGAAAAGACGCTTGGTCCTCCCGCTCCCCCACCCTGTTTCTTCGAGACATTTTTCATCTCAATGGGAATATATGAACATCCTAGCAGTCGGCATCCTAATGACAGCAGATATAGTACAGTAAGTGATGTTTTTATTGTGTTTGTTGGCTCTCGTGAAGTCTGAAGTGAGTAGTAATCAGTAATGAAGAAAAAAAAAATGCAAACATGATGTGTTTTTTTTAATTAATGCGCTACGTATGCTTAAAATGATCAAAATACGTAAATACTAAATGTTATTATAAATGTGCCTGCTACTACATTACATATATACTTACAGCATGTATATTAAAAAAAACCTTGGATTAGCTAATATGCTAACATTTTTATTAGGGATGTCCGATAATGGCTTTTTGCCGATATCCGATATTCCGATATTGTCCAACTCTTTAATTACCGATACCGATATCAACCGATACCGATATCAACCGATACATACAGTCGTGGAATTAACACATTATTATGCCTAATTCGGACAACCATGTATGGTGAAGATAAATAACAATAAATAAACAATAAATTAAAAAAAATGTCTTGAATAAAAAAGAAAGTAAAACAATATAAAAACAGTTACATTGAAACTAGTAATGAATGAAAATTAGTAAAATTAACTGTTAAAGGTTAGTACTATTAGTGGACCAGCAGCACGCACAATCATGTGTGCTTACGGACTGTATCCCTTGCAGACTGTATTGATATATATTGATATATAATGTAGGAACCAGAATATTAATAACAGAAAGAAACAACCCTTTTGTGTGAATGAGTGTAAATGGGGGAGGAAGGTTTTTTGGGTTAGTGCACTAATTGTAAGTGTATCTTGTGTTTTTATGTTGTTTTAATAAAAAAAACAAAAAAACAAACAAACAAAAAAAAACGATACCGATAATAAAAAAAACGATACCGATAATTTCCGATATTACATTTTAACGCATTTATCGGCCGGCTGATATTATCGGACATCTCTAATTTTTATGAGTGTCTGAGTTAGTATTATTAACTTACAATGGCACTCTTTTTGTATTGTTTCAGTCTCTTAAATTCACCAAAACGTCACTGTGGAGTTATTGAGTCTGTTTAGATGATTGTAGTGGAGTGGAGTGGGTCCATGACGATGACTTCTGTTTTGTTTGTTCAGCCGTTTTACTGCCGTGTTACAAACACCATTTGGAAACAATATAATAAACATTTACCAGATCTTTCAGAGTAAATAACCAATTTCACAACGTATATACTGTATATCTGCGGCTTACAGTCTAGTGTGGCTAATATATGGAATGATAATAAATGAATAATACAATTTAGTGGATGCGGCTTGTACACCGGTACGCTTTATAGTAAGAATGCATACATAAATAATATAACAGATCGTTTTTTACCTAGTTTTTATCATGTAATCTAGTGACCACATTTTATAATCAATACCCATAAATTAACATTCTTACAGTAATACATGACTCTAGAATAAGCACACATCTGATTGTGGAGTTTGGGTGTACATGTAGTGTTCGTTTGTTTGGTCGAATTAGGAGTTAGCATGCAGCATTTAACACTTTTCCTGATTATACTGCTAACTAAACTGCAAAAGAGCAACACACAGAAACGCTGTTAATGACATCGATTGGTTGCGTGTGAACTGCATCACATTGTGTGTGATGTGGGAGTTGTCCGACTGTTTTTGTGGCCGTGAACGCATCACTGGCTGAGCCAAGTGTGTGCGTCTTTTGGCGCAATTAAAAGAAAGTGATTGCTGTCAATGCCACATGCAATTTGTTTTGGTCTGATTACAGCAGAAAGTGACCAGTTTTACGAGATGTTAGTGTCGTTGATGAAGTTGTTTTGGTGGGGTTACGGCCGACAGTAATCAGTTTTGCTCAAGAAAATGATTATTGATGCAGACCACATCCTTCTCCTGCTTATTACGTCTCGGAGGACGTCATTGTTTTATCTGTTGTGACTACTTGTCACCTGTCACTCACAGAGCTGCCTTGCAAAATGGGTACAGAATAAATGGCTGTTTATGTCACGGCCCGGGCACATGTCAATGCGCACTCATCTGTGCGCTCTGCTGATTACGTCTCCAAGAGCACACCTGCGCGCGTCACTCCGGCTGCAGCAGGCAGCTGCAATCAATCTGCAATCTGCACACCTGTCCCTGATGAGCTCCCTGGGCTTCTTAAGCCAGTGCAGACCTACGTTCCGGGCCAGAACGTAGTCATCTGTTCCTGTACCGTAAGCGATCATTTAGCTCTATGCATTCTCGCTCTCTCTGGGTGTTCTCCTCCGTCGTGTTTGATTGGTCTCGTGTCTGCCTTGTCGTTCTTCCTGCAGTCTGCCTTCGTTCCACGTTACGAGCAGTGTATCTCGTCTTCCCCGCGTTCCTTCTGCTTCCCTGACTGCCTCTTGGATCTCGACCTCCCGCCTGGACACGGACCTTCTACGCCCCGCTATAGCCCCCGACTTCCTGCTTGTCTCACGGTTCTATGAGCCTGCCCTGCCCCTTTTGGACTTGCCTCTCGCTCAACATGCACGGTAACACTCAACAGTTAATTCCAACATATAGTCACACACCATACACTTTTGGATTTAG